>NW_022680991.1:0-59377 GCF_009764315.1 Trachypithecus francoisi | reverse complement strand
CACTATAGGCTTCAATGCGCTCCAAAATATCCCTTCTCAGATTCCCCAAAAGCACTGCCACCAAACTGCTCCAAGAAAGGAATCATGTAACACTGTGAGATGAATTAACAAATCAGAAAGCGTTTCCTCAGAAAACTTCTTCTAAATTTTATATGAGGATATTTCCTTTGTCAACAAAAGCTTCAATGCACTCTGAAATCTCCCTATGCAGATTCCAAGAAATCTTTGGTCCCAAACTGCTTAATCATAAGTACTGTGTAACTCGTTGAGATGAATTAACACATCAAAAAGCCGTTTCTCAGAAAGCTGCTTTCTAGTTCTTATCTGAGGCTATTTCCTTTTCCACCATAGGCCTCAAGGTGATCCCAAATATCCCTTTTCAGATCCACGATAACAGTGTTAGCAAACTGCAACATGCAAAGAAATGTGTAATTCTGTGAAGTGAATTCATACATCACAAAGAAGCTTCTCAGAAAGCTTCTCTCTAGTTTTTATCTGAGGATACTTCCTTTGTCACCATATACTTCAAAGGCATCCACAATATCCCTTCTCAAATTCCCCCAAAACCGTGCTACCCAACTGCTCAATGAAAACAAAGGTGTAACTCTGTGAGATGAATTCAAAAATCACCTAGTAGATTCTCCAGAAGTTTCTTTCTATTTTTTGTCTGAGGATATTTCCTCGGTCACCATAAGCTTCAATGCAATCAGAAATATCCCATTGCAGATACCAAGAAAACAGTATTAGCAAATTGTTCAATGAACAGAACAGTGTAACTCTGTGAGATAGATTCACACATCACAAAGCAGTCTCTCAGAAAGCTTCTTTTTGGTTTTATGCCTGAAGATATTTCCTTTGTCACCATAGGTTTCAATGAGCTCCCAAATATCCTGTTGTAGTTTCCAGGAAAACAGTGTTATCAAACTGCTCAATGAAAAGAACCATGTACATCTGTGAGATGAATTCACACATCACAAAAAACTTTCCCATAAATCTTCTTTCTAGTTTTTATCTGAGGATATTTCCTTTGTGACCATAGGTTTCCATGCAATCCAAATTTTCCCTTTTCAGATTGTCCAAAAACAGGGCTACCAAACTAATCCATGAAAACAATCGTGTAACTCTATGAGATGAATTCACAAATCACAAAGCAGATTCTAAGAAAGATTCTTCCCAGCTTTTATCTGAGGATATTTCCTTTGTCACCATAGGCTTCAATGCCCTCCTAAATATCCTATTGCAGATTCCACGAAAACAGTGTTATCAAACTGTTCTTTGTGAGATGAAATCACATATCACAAAGCAGTTTCTCAGAAAGCATCTTTCCACTTTTTATCTGAGGGTCTTTCCTTTTTCACAATAGGCCTCAAAGTGCTCTCAAATATCCCTTTGCAGATTCCATGAAAACAGTGTTAGAAAACTGCTCCATGAAAAGAAAGGTGTAACTCTGTGAGATAAATTCACACATCACAAAGGACTTTCTTAGAGATTTTCTTTCTAGTTTTTATCTGAGGATATTCCCTTTTTCATCATAAGCTTCAATGCACTCCAAAATATCGGATTGCAGATTCCAAGAAAACAGTGTTAGCAAACTGCTGAATGAATACAATATTGTAACTCTCTGAGATGAATTCACACATCACAAAGCAGTTTCTGAGAAAGCTTCTTTCTAGTTTTTATGTGAGGATATTTCCTTTTTCACCATAGGACCCAATGCACTCCCAAATATCCCTTTCCAGATTCCATAAAAGCAGCGTTAGCAAACTACTCCATTAAAGGAAACGTACAACTCTGTGAGATAAATTCACACAGTTTCTCCATAAAAACAAAGGTGTAAACCTGTGAGATGAATTCACACATCACAAAGCAGTTTCTCAGAAAGCTTCTTTTTTTTGTCTGAGGATATTTCCTTTGTCACCATATTCTTCAATGCGCTCCAAATATCCTATTGCAGATTCCCCAACAGCAGTGTGCTACCACACTGCTACATGAAAAAAATAGTGTAACTCTGTGAAATGAACTTATACATCACAAAGTTTTTTCTCCGTAAGATTCTTACTACTTTGTATCTGAAGATATTTCATTTTTCACTGCATTCCTCTATGTGTTCTTGAATATCCCAACACAGATTCCATGAGAAACGTGTTAGCAAACTTCTGAAAGGAAAGAACAATGTAACTTTCTGAGATGAATTCACACATCACAAAGCAGTTTCACAGAAAGGTTGTTTTTGGTATTTCTCTGTGTATATTTCCTTTGTCACCAGAGGCTTCAGTGCACTCAAAATATCCTATTGCAGATTCCATGAAAACAGTGTTATCAAATTAGTCAATGAAAAGAAAGGTGTAATTCTGTGAGATGAATTCACAAATCACAAAGCAGTTTCTCAGAAAGCTGCTTTCTAGTTTTCATCTGTGGATATTTTCAATTTCACCATAGGAGTCAGTGCACTCCTAAATATCCCTTTGCAGTTTCTACGAAAACAGTGTTAGGAAACTACTAAATGAAAAGAAAGGGTTAACTCAGTGAGATGAATTCACACATCACAAAGAACTTTCTCAGAAACGTACTTTCTAGTTTTTATCTGAGGGCATTTCCTTTGTTACCATAAGTTTCAATGTCATCCAAAATACCTTTTCTCAGATTCTCCAAAGCCTGTGCTACCAAACTGTTGAATGAAAAGAATCATGTAATTCTGTGAGATGAATTCACAAATCATAAAGCAGTTTCCAGAAAGCTTCTTTCTAGTTTTTGCCTGAGGATATTTCCTTTGTCAACATAAGCTTCAACTCTCTCCGAAATATCCCATTGTAGATTCCACAAAAAAAGTGTTAGCAAACTACTCAAGGAAAATAACGGTGCAATTTTGTGAGATGAATTCACATATCACATAGCAGTTACCCATAAAGTTTCTTCTTGGTTTTAATCTGAGGATATTTATTTGTTACCAGAGGCTTCAATGTGCTCCAAAATATCCAATTGCAGATACCACTAACCAGTGTTATGAACCTGCTCAATGAAAAGAATGGTGTAACTTTGTAAGATAAATTACACATCACAAAGCAGTTTCTCAGAAAGACTCTTTCTAGTTTTTGTCTGAGGACATTTCCTATTTCACCGTAGGCCTCAAGGCGATTGCAAATATCCCTTTGCAGATTCCACGAAAACATTATTAGCAAACTACAACATGAAAAGAAAGGTGTAACGCTGCGAGATGAATTCGCACATCTCATAGAACTTTCTCAGAAAGCTTCTTCTTCTTTCTAGTTTTTATCTGAGGATATTTCCTTTGTCACCATAGACTTCAATGTGATCCAAAATATCCTTTCTCGGATTCCTCAAAAACAGTGCTAAAAGAATGATCCATAAAAAGAATCGTGTAATGCCATGAGATGAATTAAAACATCTGAAAGTAGTTTTTCAGAAAGCTTCTTTCGGGTTTTTATATTAGGATATTTCCTTTGTCACCATAGACTACAATGCAATCCAAAATTTCCCTTCTCAGAATCCCCCAAAACAGTGCGAAGACACTGCTCCATGAAAAGAATCATGAAACTCTGAGATAAATTCACAAATCACAAAGCAGTTTCTAAGAAAGCTTCTTCTAGTTTTTGTCTGAGGATATCTCCTTTGTCACCAAAAGCTTCAATGCACTCCGAAATATCCCATTTCGGATTCCAAGAAAGCAGTGTTAGCAACTGAGCAATGAAAATGACAGTGTAACTCTGTGAGATGAATTGACACAACACAGAGTAATTTCTTAGAAAGCTTCTTTCTAGTTTTTATCTGAGGATATTTCCTTTTTCACCATAGGCTTCAAGGCACTCCCAAATATTCCTTTGTAGATTCCATGAAAAAAGTGTTAGGAAACTACTCCATGAAAAGTAAGCTGTAACTCCTTTGAAGAATTCACACATCACAAAGAACTTTCTCAGAAAGCTTCCTTCTAATTCTTCTCTGACTATATTCCCTTTGTCACTATAGACTTCCATGTGCTCCCCATTATCTCTTTGCAGCTTCCACAAAAGCAGTGCTACCAAATTGATCCATAAAAAGAAAGGTGTAAGTCTGTAAGTTGATACACAAATCACAAGCAGTTTCTCAGAAAGCTTCTTTCTAGTTTTTATATGATGGTAATTCCTTTGTCACCCTAAGCTTCAATGCACTCTGAAATATCGTATTGCAAATTCCGCAAAAACAGTGTTATCAAACTGCTCACTGAAAAGTACCGTGTAACTCAACTCTGTGAGATGAATTCACAAATCACAAAGCAGTTTCTCAGAAAGCTGCTTTCTAGTTTTCATCTGAGGATATTTTCAATTTCACCACAGGAGTCAGTGTGCTCCTAAATATCCCTTTGCAGATTCCGCGAAAACAGTGTTAGGAAACTACTAAATGAAAAGAAAGGGTTAACTCAGTGAGATGAATTCACACATCACAAAGAACTTTCTCAGAAACGTACTTTCTAGTTTTTATCTGAGGACATTTCCTTTGTTACCATAAGTTTTGATGTCATCCAAAATATCCCTTCTCAGATTCTCCAAAAACCATGCTACCAAACTGTTGCATGAAAATAATCATGTAACTCTGTGAGATGAATTCACAAATCATAAAGCAGTTTCCCAGAAAGCTTCTTTCTAGTTTTTGTCTGAGGATATTTCCTTTGTCAACATAAGCTTCAACTCTCTCCGAAATATCCCATTGTAGATTCCACAAAAAAAGTGTTAGCAAACTACTCAAGGAAAATAACGGTGCAATTTTGTGAGATGAATTCACATATCACATAGCAGTTACCCATAAAGTTTCTTCTTGGTTTTAATCTGAGGATATTTATTTGTTACCAGAGGCTTCAATGTGCTCCAAAATATCCAATTGCAGATACCACTAACCAGTGTTATGAACCTGCTCAATGAAAAGAATGGTGTAACTTTGTAAGATAAATTACACATCACAAGCAGTTTCTCAGAAAGACTCTTTCTAGTTTTTGTCTGAGGACATTTCCTATTTCACCGTAGGCCTCAAGGCGATTGCAAATATCCCTTTGCAGATTCCACGAAAACATTATTAGCAAACTACAACATGAAAAGAAAGGTGTAACGCTGCGAGATGAATTCGCACATCTCATAGAACTTTCTCAGAAAGCTTCTTTCTAGTTTTTATCTGAGGATATTTCCTTTGTCACCATAGACTTCAATGTGATCCAAAATATCCTTTCTCGGATTCCTCAAAAACAGTGCTAAAAGAATGATCCATAAAAGGAATCACGTAATGCCATGAGATGAATTATAACATCTGAAAGCAATTTTTCAGAAAGCTTCTTTCGGGTTTTTATATTAGGATATTTCCTTTGTCACCATAGACTACAATGCAATCCAAAATTTCCCTTCTCAGAATCCCCCAAAACAGTGCGAAGACACTGCTCCATGAAAAGAATCATGAAACTCTGAGATAAATTCACAAATCACAAAGCAGTTTCTAAGAAAGCTTCTTTCTAGTTTTTGTCTGAGGATATCTCCTTTGTCACCAAAAGCTTCAATGCACTCCGAAATATCCCATTTCGGATTCCAAGAAAGCAGTGTTAGCAACTGAGCAATGAAAATGACAGTGTAACTCTGTGAGATGAATTGACACAACACAGAGTAATTTCTTAGAAAGCTTCTTTCTAGTTTTTATCTGAGGATATTTCCTTTTTAACCATAGGCTTCAAGGCACTCCCAAATATTCCTTTGTAGATTCCATGAAAATAGGAAAGTAGTGTTAGGAAACTACTCCATGAAAAATAAGCTGTAACTCTTTTTGAAGAATTCACACATCACAAAGAACTTTCTCAGAAAGCTTCCTTCTAATTTGTATCTGACTATATTCCTTTTGTCACTATAGACTTCCATGTGCTCCCCATTATCCCTTTGCAGCTTCCACAAAAGCAGTGCTACCAAATTGATCCATAAAAAGAAACGTGTAAGTCTGTAAGTTGATACACAAATCACAAAACAGTTTCTCAGAAAGCTTCTTTCTAGTTTTTATATGATGATAATTCCTTTGTCACCCTAAGCTTCAATGCACTCCGAAATATCGTATTGCAAATTCCGCAAAAACAGTGTTATCAAACTGCTCACTGAAAAGTACCGTGTAACTCAACTCTGTGAGATGAATTCACATACCACAAAGCAGTTTCGCAGAAAGCTTATTTCTAGTTTATATCGGAGGATATTCTGCTTTTCACTATAGGCCTCAGTGGGCTCTCAAATATTCCTTTGCAGATTCCACGAAAACAGTGTTAGAAAACTGTTTCATGAAAAGAAAAGTGTAACTCTGTGAGGTGAATTCACACATCACAAAAAAGTTTCTCAGAAAGCTTCTATCTAGTTTTTATCTGAGGATATATACTTTGTCACCATTTGCTTCAATGAAATCCAAAATATCCCTTTTCAGATTCCCCAAAAACAGTGCTAAAAAACTGTTCCATGAAAAGAATATTGTAACTCTGTGAGATGAATTAACACATATGAAAGCATTTAAATAGAAAGCTTCTCTCTAATTTATATATGAGGGTATTTCCTTTGTGATCTTAAACTTCAGTGCGCCCCAACATATAACTTTACATATCCCATGAAAACAGCATTAGCAAACTACTAAAAGAAAAGAATGGTGTGACTTTGTCAGATGAATTCACACATCACAAGGCAGTTTCTCACACAGCTTCTTTCTAGTTTTTATCTGAGGATATTTAATTTTTCACCATAGGCCTCAATGCGCTCCCAATATCAATTTGCAGATTCCATGAAAAAGTGTTTGCAAGCGGATCCATGAAATGAAAAGTGTCACTCTGTGAGAGTTCACACATCACAAAGGACTTTCTGACAAAGCTTCTTTCTAGTTTTTATCTGAGGATATATGCTTTGTCACCATAGGCTTCTAAATGATCCTAATTATCCCTTCACAGATTCCCCAAAAACAGTGCTACCAAACTGCTCCTTGAAAGGAACCATGTTACTCTGTGAGATGAATTAACACATCAGAAAGCATTTCCTCAGAAAGCTTCTTTCTAGTTTTTATATGAGGATATTTCCTTTATCACCAAAAGTTTCAATGTGCATGGAAATATCCTTTTGCAGATTCCATGAAAACAGTGTTCACAAAGTGCCCAATCAAAAGTACTGTGTAACTCGTTGAGATGAATTAACACATCAGAAATCCGTTTCTCAGAAAGCTTCTTTGTACTTTTTATCTGAGGATATTTCATTTTTTACCATAGGTATCAATATGCTCCCAAATATCCCTTTGCAGATTCCATGGAAACAGTGTTAGCAAACTGCAACATATAAATAAAGGTGTAACTCTCTGAAAAGAACTCACAAATCACAAAGAAGTTTCTCAGAAAGATTCTCTCTAGTTTTTATCTGAGGATATATCCTCTGTCACCATAGTCTTCAAAGACATCCGACACATCCATTCTCAAATTCCCCAAAAACAGTGCTACCAAACTTCTCTATAAAAAGAAAGGTGTAACTCTGTGATATGAATGCACAGATCACATAGCACATTCTCAGGAAGCTTCTTTCTAGCTTTTTTCTGAGTATATTTCCTTTGTCACCATAGGCTTCAATGCGATCCAAAATATCCCATTGCAGATACCAAGAAAAGCGTATGAGCAAAGTGCTCAATGAAAAGAACAGTGTAACTCTGTGTGATAAATTCACACATCACAAAGAAGTCTCTCGGAAAGATTATTTTTGGTTTTTGTCTGAGGATATTTACGTTATCACCATAGGCTTCAATGAGCTCCCAAATATCCTGTCGCAGTTTCCAGGAAGACAGTGTTATCAAACTACTCAATCTAAAGAACGGTGTACATCTGTGAGATGAATTAACAAATCACAAAGAACTTTCTTAGAAAGCTTCTTTTAATTTTTATCTGAGGATATTTCCTTTGTCACTCTAGTCTTCATTTTGATCAAAAATATCCCTTCTCAGATTCCCCCAAAAGAGGGCTACCATACTGATCCATGAAAAGTTTCATGAGCTCTATGAGATGAATTCACAAATCACAAAGCAGTATCTAAGAAAGATTCTTTCCAGCTTTTACCTGAGGATATTTCCTTTGTCACCATAGACTTCAATGAGCTCCCAAATGTCCTATTGCAGAGTCTATGAAAGCAGTGTTATCAAGCTGCTCAATGAAAAGTACAGTGTAACGATGTGAGATGAATTCACAAATCACAAACCAGTTTCTGAGTAAGCTTCTTTCTAGTTTGTCTCTGAATATATTTTCTTTGTCACCGTAAGTTTCAATGCACTCTGAAATATCTGATTGCAGTTTCCAAGAAAATAATGTTAGCAAACTGCTCAATGAAAACAACATTGTAATTCTCTGAGATAAATTCACACATCAAAAGCAGGTTCTCAGAAAGATTCTTTCTGGTTTTTATGTAAGGATATTTCCTTTTTAACTCTAGGACCCAATGCACAGAAAGTATCACTTTAAAGATTCCACGAAAGCAGTGTTAGCAAACTGATACATCAAAAGAAACGTGTAACTCTGTGAGATGGATTCACACATCATGAAGAAGTTTCCCAGAAAGCTTCTTTCTAATTTTGATCTGAAAATATTTCCTTTGTCACCATAGGCTTCAAATTGATTGATAATATCTCTCTCAGATTACCCAAAAACAGTGCTACCAACTCATCCATTAATAGAATCCTGTAGCCCTGTGAGATGAATTAACCCATCACAAAGCAGATTCTCAGAAAGAATTGTTCTAGTTTTTATATGAGGAGATTTCCTTTGTCTGCATGAGCTCCAATGCACTCCAAAATATGTCATTGCAGATTCCAAGAAAACTATGTGAGCAAACTCCTCAATGACAAGAACAGTGTAACTCTGTGAGATAAATTCACATATCACAAAGCAACTTCTCAGAAAACTTCTTTCAATTTTTGTCTGAGAATCTTTCCTTTATCACCACAGGCCTCACAGTGCTCCTGAATATCCATTTGCAGGTTCCACGAAAACAGTATTAGAAAACTGCTCCATAAAAAGAAAGGTGTAAATTTGTGAGATGAATTCACACATCACAAAGCAGTTTCTCAGAAAGCTTCTTTTTGATTTTTGTTTGAGGATATTTCCTTTGTCACCATATTCTTCAATGCACTCCCAAATATCCTATTGCAGATTCCATGAAAGCAGTTTCAGCAAACTGCTCCAAGAAAAGAATCGTGCTACTCTGTGAGATGAATACACACATCACAAAGCAGTATCTCAGAAAGCTTCTTTCTAGTTTTTAATTTGAGGATATTTCCTTTTTCAAAATAGGAGTTAATGTCATCCAAAGTATCCCTTCTCAGATCCCCCAAAAACAGTGTTATTAAACTGCTCAATGAAAAGAATGGTGGAACTCTGTGAGATGAATTGACAAATCTCAAAGCAGTTTTCAGAAAGCTTCTTTCTCGTTTTTATCTGAGGATATTTCCTTTCTCACCATAGGCCTCAATGAGCTCTCAAGTATACCTTTGAGGATTAGATGAAAACAGTGGTAGCAAAATGCTCCATTTAAAGAAAGGTGTAAATCTGTGACATGAATTCACACATCACAAAGCAGTTTCTCAGAAATCTTCGATCTAATTTTTATCTGAGGATATTTTCTTTTTAACCATATTCCTCACTGCGCTCCCGAGTATCCCATTGCAGATTCCATTTAAAAAGTGTTAGCAAACTTCTAAATGAAAAGAAAAGTGTAACTCTGTGAGATGGAAACACGCATCACAAAGCAGTTTCACAGAAGGCTTCTTTTTGGTTATTTTCTGGGGATATTTCCTTTGTTACCATAAGCTTCAATGCAATCCAAGATATCCTATTGCAGATTGCAAAAAAACAGTGTTAGCAAACTGCACAATGAAAAGGACACCATAACTCTGTGAGACAGATTCACACATCAGAAAGCATTTGCATGAAAGCATTGCACAAAAACAGTGTTATAAAACTGCTCAATGAAAAGAGTGGTGTAACTCTGTGAGATGAATTCACACATCACAAAGAACTTTCTTAGAAAGCTTCTTTCTAGTTTTTATCTGAGGATATTTCCTTTGTCACCATACGTTTCAATGCGATCCAAAATTTCCCTTCTCAGATTCCCCAAAATCAGTGCTACAAACAGATCCGTGAAAAGAATCGTGTAACTCTCAGAGATGAATCAAAACATGAGAAAACAGTTTATCTGAAAACTTCATTCTCTTTTTTATCTGAGGATATTTCCTTTTTTGCTATAGGTCTCAATGCACTCCCAAATATACCATTGCAGATTCCACTAAAACAGTGTTAGAAAACTGCTTCATGAAAATAAAGGTGTACCTCTGTGATATGAATTCACACATCACAAGGAACTTTCTCACAAAGCTTCTTTCTAGTTTTTATCTGAGGTTGTTTCCTTTGTCACCATAGGATTCAAAGCCATTCAAAATATCCCTTCTCCAATTCCCCAAAAACAGTGTTACCACACTACTCCATGAAAACAGCGGTGGTACTCTGAATACAAAGCTGTTTCTCAAAAAACTTCCTTCTAATTTTTATCTGAGGATATTTCCTTTTTCATCATATACTTCAATGCTCTCCCAAATATCCCATTGAAGATTATATGAAAACAGTGTTAGTAAACTTCTCAATGAAAAGAATGGTGTATCTCTGTGAAATGAATTCACACATCACAAAGCAGTTTCTCAGAAAGCTTCTTTCTAGTATTTATCTGAAGATATTTCCTTTTTCACTGTATGCCTCAATGCACTCCCAAATATCCCTTTGCAGATTCCATGGAAACTGTGTAATCAAACTGCTCAATTAAAAGGATGGTGTAACTCTCTGAGATGAAATCACGCATCACAAAGAACTTTCTCGGAAAGATTTTTCTAGTTTTTTTATGTGGATTTATAATTTGTCACCATAGGCTTCAAAGCCATTCAAAATATCCCTTCTCAGATTCCTCAAAAACAATGCTACCATCTGATCCATGAAAATAATCATGTAATTCTGTGAGATTAATTAACACAGCTCAAAGTGGTTTCTCAGAAAACTTCTTTCTAGTTTTTGTATGAGGATATTTCCTTTGTCACCATAAGCTTCAAAAGGCTACGAAATATCCCTTTGCAGATTCCAAGGAAAACATGTTAGTAAACTGCACAATGAAAAGAACCATGTAACTCTGTGAGATGAATTCACACATCACAAAAGAGTTTCTCAGAAAGCATATTTTTGGTTTTTACAAGAGGATATTTCCTTTGTCACCACAGGCTTGAATGTGCTCCAAAATACAATATTGTAAATTCCACGAAAACAGTGTTATCCAACTGCTCAATGGAAAGAATGGTGTTACTTTGTGAGGTGAATTCACAAACCACAAAGCAGTTTCTCAGAAAGCTTCTTTCTAGTTTTTATCTAAGAATATTTTCTTTTTCACTTTAGGTCTTAGTGTGCTCCGGAATATAACATTGCAGATTCCATGAAAACAGTGTTAGGGAGCTGCTCCATGAAAAGAAACGTGTAACTCTGTGAGTTGAATTCACACATCACAAAGAAGTCTCTCATTAAGCTTGTTTTGAGTTTTCAACTGAGGATATTTCCTTTGTCCCCACAGTCTTCAATGTGATTCAAAATATCCATTTTCAGATACCCCAAAAACAATGCTACCAAACTGATCTCTGAAAAAAGTGGTATAAATCTATGAGATGACTCCACACATCACAAAGCTGTTTCTCAGAAACCTTCTTTCCAGTTTTAGTCTGAGGATTTTCCTTTTTCACCATATTCCTCAATGTGGTCCTGAATATCCCATTGGAAATTAAACAAAAAAAAAGTGTTAGTAAACTTCTCAATGAAAAGAATGGTGTACTTCTGTGAGGTGAATTCACATATCACAAAGTAGTCACTCAGAAAGCTTCTTTTTGGTTTTTATCTGAAGATTTTTGCTTTGTCACCGTAGACTTCAATGCTCTCTGAACTATCCTATTGCAGATTAAACGAAACCAGTGTTATCGGACTGCTCAATGAAGAGAATGATGTTACTTTGTGAGATGAATTCACACATCACAAAGTAGTTTCACAGAAAGCTTCTTTCTAGTTTTATCTTAGGATATTTTCTTTGTCACCTTAGGCTTCAATGTGGTCCAAATTATCCCTTCTCAGATTCCCCTAAAACAGTGCTACCAAACTGCTCCATGAAAATAATGGTGTAATTCTGTGAGATGAATTCACACATCACCAAGTTGTTTCTCAGAAAGCTTCTTTATATTTTTATCTGAGGATATTTCCTTTGTCACCTTAGGCTTCAATGCAGTCCAAAATATCCCTTCTCAGTTTCCCCAAAAACAGTGCTACCAAACTGCTCCATGAAAAGAATGGTGTAACTCTGAGGTGAATTCACACATCACAAAGTTGTTTCTCAGAAAGCTTCTTTCTATTTTTTATCTGAGGACATTTCCTTATTCACCATATTCCTCAATGCACTCCGGAATATTGCATACCAGATTCCACAAAAAAAGTGTTAGCAAACTTCTCAAGGAAAAGAAGAGGTAACTCTGTGAGTGGAATTCACATATCTCAAAGGAGTTTCTCAGAAAGTTCGTTCTAGATTTTATCTGAGGATATTTCCTTTGTCAACACAGGCTTCAATTCGATCCAAAATATCCCTTCTCAGATTCCCCAAGAACAGTGCTACCAAACTACTCCATGAAAGGAAGCGTGTAACTCTCTGTGAGATGAATTTACATATCACAAAGCAAAGCAACTTCTCAGAAAGCTTTCTAGGGTTTCTTTGAAGATATTTCCTTTTTCACCATTTGCCTCAGTGCACTCATGAACAGCCCTTTGCAGATTCCACGAAAATAGTGTTAGGAAACTTCTCTATGAAAAGAAAGGTGTAATTCTGTGAGTTGAATTCACACACCACAAAGAAGTTTTTCAGAAAGCTTCTTTTTGGTTTTTATCTGAGGATATTTCCCTTGTCACTGTAGGCTTCAATGTGATCATAAACATCCCTTCACAGATTCCCCAAAAACAGTACCACCAAACTGATCTGTGAAAAGAATTATGTAACTCTGTGAGATGAATTAACACATCAAAAGGTGTTTTTCAATATGCTTCCTTCTAATTTGTATATGAGGATATTTCCTTTGTCATCATAAGCTTCAATGCACTCGGAATTATACCATTGTAGAATCCAAGAAAAGAGTGGTAGCAAACTGGAAAATAAAAAGGACAATGTAACTCTGTGAGATGAATTCACACATCTTAAAGAACTTTCTCAGAAAGCTTCTTTCTAGTTTTTCTCTGAGGATATTTCCTTTTTCACCATTTTCCTCAATGCGCTCATGAACAGCCCTTTGCAGATTCCAAGAAAATAGTGTTAGCAAACTGCTCCATGAAAAGAAATGTGTAAATCAGCGAGACAAATTCACACATCAAAATGCAGATTCATATAAAGCTTCTTTTTGGTTATATTCTGAGGATATTTAATTTGTCACCATAGGCTTCAATGAGCTCCCAAATATCCTATTGTGGATTCCATGAAGACAGTGTTATCAAACTGCTCAATGAAAACAACAGTGTAACTCTGTGACATTAATTCACAGAAAGTTTCTTTATCAGAAAGCTTCTTTCTACTTTTTATTTGAGGATATTTCCTTGACCTCAATGTGTTCCCAAATATCCCTTTGCAGATTCCATGAAAACAGTATTATCAAACTCCTCCATGAAAAGAAAGGTGTAACTCTGTGAGACGAATTCACACATCACAAAGGAGATTCTCAGAAAGCTTCTTTTTGGTTTTTATCTGAGGATATTTCCTTTGTCACCATGGGCTTCAATGTGATCAAAAATATCCCTTCTCAGATTCCCCAAAAACCATGTTACCAAACTGATCCATGAAAAGAATCATGTAACTCTGTGAGATGAATTCACACGTCACCAAGCTATTTCTCAGAAAGCTTCATTCTAGTTTTCACATGAGGATATTTCTCTATTCACCATGGGACTCAGAGCACTGAGAAATATTCCTTCGCAGATTCCACGAAAACAGTGCTTGCAAGCTGCTCCATGAATAGAAAGGTGTGACTCACTGAGGTGAATTGACACATCACAAAGAACTTTCCTAGAAAGCTTCTTTGTAGTTTTTGTCTGAGGATATTTCTTTCATCACCATAGGCTTCAATGCAATTCAAAATATCCTTTCTCAGATTTCCCAAAAACACTGCTACCAAACTGATCCATGAACAGGATCATGTAACTCTGTCAGGTGAATTCACACATCACAAAGAAGTTTCTCAGAAAGATTCTTTCTCATTTTATTCTGAGGATATTTCCTTTTCCACCACAGGCCTCAATGCGCTCCAATACATCCTTTTGCAGATTCCACAAAAACAGTGTTAGCAAGCTGCTCAATGAAAAGAACGGTGTTAATCTGTAAGATGAATTCACACATTACAAAGAAGTTTCTCTGAAAGCTTCTTTCTAGTATAAATCTGAGGATATTTCCTTTGTCACCATAGGCTTCAATGTGATCCAAAATATCCCTTCTCATATTCCCCAAAAGCAGTGATACCAGACTGCTCCATGAAAAGAATCGTGTAACTCTGTGAGATGAGGTAACACATCACAAACTTTTTCTCAGAAAGCTTCTTTCTAGTTTTTATATGAGGATATTTCCTTTTCCACCATAGGCTTCAATGCGCTACAACATATCCATTCTAAGACACCAGAAAAAACAGTAATGCAAAGTGCTCCCTCAAGAGAAACATTTAGCTCTATTAGATGAATGCACACATCACAAAGAAGTTTCTCCAAAATATTCTGTCCTGTTTTTACCTGAAGAATTTTTTTTCTACCTTAGGCCTCTATGCGGTCCCAAATATCCCTCTGCAGATTCCACAACAACAGTGCCAATAAATTGCTCCATGGAAAGAATAATGTAGCACTGTGAGATAAATTGACCCATCACAAAGGAGTTTCTTAGGAAGCTTATTTCCAGTTTAAATCTGAGGACATTTCCTTTTTCACCATAGATTTCACTGTGCTCCCAAATAACTACTCTCGGATAAAAGAAAAACGGTGATGATGAACTACCCAATCAGTAACAAAGGTTAAATTCTATGAGAAGAATACACACATCACAAAATTGTTTCTCAAGGAGCTTCTTTCCAGTTTGTATCTGAAGATATTTCCTTTTTCACCATAGGCCTCTAAGAGCTTCATAAAATCCCTTTGCAGTTTCCTCAAAAAGAGTGCCAATAAATTGCTCAATGAAAAGAAAGGTGTAATTCTGTGAGATGAATTCACCCATCACAAAGCAGTCTCTCTAACTCAGTGAGAGGAATTAACACATCATAAAGCAGTTTCTGAGAAAGCTTCTTTCTGGTTTTTATATGAGGATATTTCCTTTGTCACCACAAGCTTCAACGTGCTGTGAAATATCCCATTGCAGATTCCAAGAAAGCAGTATTAGCAAACTGCTCTATGGAAAGAACAGTGTAACTCTGTGAGATCAATTCACACATCACAAAGCAGTTTCTCAGAAAGCTTCTTTCTAGTTTTTATCTGATGATATTTCCTTTGTCACCATAGGCTTCAAAGGGATCCCAAATATCCCCTTTGTAGATTCCACGAAAACAGTGTTAGCTAACTGCTCCATGAAAAGAAAGGTGTAAATCTGTGAAATGAATTCACACTTCACAAAGCAGTTTCTCAGAAAGCTTCGTTTTGGTTTTTGCCTGAGGATATTTCCATTGTCACCATATGCTTCAAAGCACGCCGAAATATCCTATTGCAGATTTCAAAAAAACAGGGATAGCAAACTGTTCAAAGAAAAGAATCATGTAACTATTTGACATGAAATCACACATCACAAAAAGTTTCTCAGAAAGCTTCTTTCTAAATTTTATCTGGGGATATTTGCTTTGTCACCATCGGCTTCAATGCAATCCAAAATATTCCTTCTCAGATTCCCCAAAAACAGGGCTACCAAACTGCTCCATGAACAGAATGGTGTAACTCTGTGACATGAATTCACACATCACAAAGCTGTTCCTCAGAAAGCTTCTTTCTAGTTTTTTTCCGAGGATGTTTCCTTTTTCATCATATTTTTCAATGCGCTCTGGAATATCCCATCACACATTCCATGAAGAAAGTGTTAGCAAACTTCTCAATGAAAAGAATGGTGTAACTCTGTGAGACGAATTCACACATCATGAAGAAGTTGAAGAAGTTTCTCAGAATGATTCTTTAAGATTTTATCTGAGGATTTATTTTTTATCACCATAGGCTTCAATGCGATCCAAATTAATTCTTCTCATATTCCCCAAAAACAGTGCTACCAAGCTTCTGCATGAAAAGAATCCTGTAACTCTGAGAGATGAATTAACAAATCACAAAGCAGTTTCTCAGTAAGCTTCTTTCTAGTTTTTGTCTGAGGATATTTCCTTTTTCACATTTGGCCTCAATGTGCTAATGAATATCCCTTTTTAGATTCCAGGAAAATAGTGTTAGTAAACAGCCACATGAAAATAGAGGTGTAAATCTATGAGATGAATTCACACATCACAAAGTAGTTTCACAGAAAGCTTATTTTTGGTTTTCAGCTGAGGATATTTCCTTTGTCACTATAGGCTTCAATGAGCTTCCAAATATCCTATTGCAGATTCCTCAAAAACAGTGTTATCAAACTGCTCAATGAAAAGAACAGCATAGCACTGCAAGATGAATTCACACATCACAAAGCTGTTTCTCAGAAAGCTTCTGTCTAATTTTTATCTGAGGATATTTCCGTTTTCACTATAGGCCTCAAGATGCTCCAGAATATCCTTCGCAGATTCCATGAAAACAGTGTTAGAAAACTGCTCCATGAAAAGAAAGGTGTAAATCTGTGAGATGAATCCACACATCATAAAGCAATTTCTCAGAATGCTTCTTTCTAATTCTTTTCTGAGTTTTTCCTTTGTCACTCTAGACTTCAATGTGATCCAAAATATCCCTTCTCAGATTCCCCCAAAATAGTGCTCCTAAACTGCTCCATGAAAAGAAACGTGTAACTCTGTGAGATTAATTCACACACCACAAAGCTGTTTCTCAGAAAGCTTGTTTCTAGTTTTTCCTGAGGATATTTCCTCTCACTATATTCCTGAATGTGAGCCTGAGTATCCCATTGCAGATTAAATGAGAAAAGTGAGCAAACTTCTCAATGAAAAGAATGGTGTATCTCTGTGAGATGAATTCACACATCACAAAGCAGTTTCTCAGAAAGGTTATTTTTGGTTTTTATCTGAGGATATTTCCTTTGTCACCATAATCTTCAAGTGCTCCAATGTATCCCACTGCAGATTCCAAATAAACAGTGTGAGCAAACGGCTGAGTGAAAAGTACAGTGTAACTCCATGAGATGAATTCACACATCACAAAGCAGTTTCTTAGAATGCTTCTTTCTACTTTTTATCTGAGAATAATTTCGTTTTTAACATAGGCCTCGGCCGGGCGCGGTGGCTCAAGCCTGTAATCCCAGCACTTTGGGAGGCCGAGACGGGTGGATCACGAGGTCAGGAGATCGAGACCATCCTGGCTAATACGCTGAAACCCCATCTCTACTAAAAATACAAAAAAAACTAGCCGGGCGAGGTGGCTGGCGCCTGTAGTCCCAGCTACTCGGGAGGCTGAGGCAGGAGAATGGCGTAAACCCAGGAGGCAGAGCTTGCAGTGAGCTGAGATCTGGCCACTGCACTCCAGTCCGGGCGACAGAGCGAGACTCCGTCTCAAAAAAAAAAAAAAAAAAAAAAAAAAAAAAAACATAGGCCTCAATTCACTCTGGAATATACCATTGCACATTCCAAGAAAACATTGTTAGCAAACTGCTCAATGAAAAGAAAAGTGTAACATTGTGAGATGAACTCACACATCACAAAGCTGTTTCTCAGAATGCATCTTTTTTGTTTTTATCTGAGGACATTTAGTTTTTCACAATTGGCCTCAATACGCTCTCAAATATCCCCTTGAAGATTTCATGAAAACAGTTTAGCAAACTGTTCCAAGGAAAGAAAGTTGTGAGATAAAGTCACACATCACAAAGAACTTTCTCAGAAAGCTTCTTTCTAGATTTATCTGAGGATATTTCCTTTTCACCACAGGCTTCAGTATGATCCAAAACATCCCTTCTCAGATTCCCCAAAAAGAGTGCTACCAAACTGCTCTGTGGAAAGAATTGTGTAACTCTGTGAGATGAATTAACACACCACAAAGCGGTTTCTCAGAAAATTTCTTTCCAGTTTTTGTCTGAAGATATTTCCTTTGTCTCAATAAGCTTCAATGCACACTGAAATATCCCATTGCAGATTCCAAGGAAACAGTGTTAGCATACAGCTCAATTAAAGGAACAGTGTAACTTTGTGAGATGAATTCACACATCACAAAGCAGTTTCTCAGAAAGTGTCTTTTGGTTTTTATCAGAGGATACTTTATTTGTCTCCATAGGCTTCAAGGCACTCCCAAATATCCTATTGCAGATTCCACGAAAACCGTGTTATCATACTGCTCAATGTAAAGAATGGTGTAACTCTGTGAGATGAATTCACACATCACAAAGCATTTTCTCAGAAAGCTTATTTTTGTTTTTTATCTGAGGATATTCCCTTTTTCACCATAATCTTCAGTGTGCTCTGATATATCCCACTGCAGATTCCAAGAAAACAGTGTTAGCAAACTGCTGAGTTAAAAGTACAATATAATTCCATGAGGAGATTTCACACATTACAAAGCAGTTTCCCAGAAAGCTTCCTTCTAGTTTTTTTCTGAGGATATTTCCTTTTTCAACATAGGCCTCAATTCACTCCAAAATATCCATTTCCAGATTCCGCAAAAAGAGTGTTAGGAGACTGCTCAATGAGAAGAGCAGTGTAACTCTGTGAGATGAATTCACACATCACAAGGCAGTTTCTCAGAAAACTTCTTTTGGGTTTTTATCTGAGGATTTTTCCCATGTCTCCATAGGCTTTAATGCGCTCCCAAATATCCTATTTCAGATTCCACAAAAACAGTGTTTTCAAATTGATCAGTGAAAGGAACCATACACCTCTGTGAGATGAGTTCATACATCACAAACTACTTTCTCAGAAAATTTCTTTCTAGTTTAATTCTGAGGATATTTCCCTTGTCAACACAGGCTTCAATGCGATCCAAAATATGCCTTCTCTGATTCCCCAAAAACAGCTTTACCAAATGATCCATGAAAAAAGTCATGCAACTCTGTGAGATGAACTAAAACACCCCAAAGCCATTTCTCAGAATGCTTCTTTCTCATTTTTATCTGAGGATATTTCCTTTTTCACTATAGGCCTCAGTGCACTCACAAATATCCCTTTGCAGATTATACGTAAACAGTGTTAGAAAACTGTTCCATGAAAAGAAAGGTGTAACTCTGTGAGATGAATTCACACATCACAAAGCAGTTTCTCAAGGAGCTTTTTTTGGTTTTTATCTGAGGATATTTCCTTTGTCACCATAGTCTTCAGTGCGTTCCAAAGTATCCCACTGCAGTTTCCAAGAAAATAGTGTTAGCAGACTGCTTCCTTAAAAGTACAGTGTAACTCCATGAGATGAATTCACACATCACAAAACAGTCTCTCAGAATGTTTCTTGCTAGTTTTTATCTGAGGATAATTCCTTTTTCAAGATAGACCTCAAATATCTAAAAATATCCCCTTGCAGATTCCTGGAAAAGAGTCTCAGTAAACTGCTCAATGAAAAGAGCAGTGTAACTCTGTGAGATGAATTCACACAAAGAAGTTACTCAGAAGTCTTCTTTCTAGTTTTTGTCTGAGAATATTTCGTTTGTCACCCTTGGCTTCAATGCGATCCAAAATATCCCTTCTCAGATTCCAAAAATAACAGTGTTACCAAACTGCTACATGAAAAGAATCATGTAACTCTGTGAGATTAATTCACAAATTTCAAAGCAGTTTCTTAGAAAGTTTCTTTAGAGTTTTTGTCTGAGGATATTTCTTTTGTCACCGTAAGCTTCAGTGTTCTCTGATATGTCCCATTACAGATTCCAGGAATACAATGTGAGAAAGCTGCTCAATGAAAGGAACAGTGTAACTCTGTGAGATGAATTCACACATCACAAGGCAGCTTATTAGAAAGCTTCTTTTGGTTTTTATCTCAGGATATTTCCTTTGTCACCATCTGCTTCAATGTGCTCCCATATATCCCTTTGCAGATTCCACGAAGACAGTGTCCCCAAACTGCTCCAAAAAAAGGAATCCTGTAACTCTGTGAAATGAATTCACACAACACAAAGCACTTTCTCAGAAAGCTTCTTGCTATTACTCATCTGAGGATATTTCCTTTGTCACCATAGGATTGAATGCAATTCAAAATATCTTTTCTCAAATTCCCCAGAAACAGTACCACCAAACTTCTCCATGAAAAGAAAGGTGTAACACTGTGAGATGAATTCACACATCACAAAGAAGTTCCTCAGAAAATTTCTTTATAGATTTTATCTGAGGATATTTCCTTTGTCACCATAGGTTTCAATGCACTCCCAAATATCCTATTTCAGATTCCATGAAAACAGTGTTATCAAACTGCTCAATGAAAAGAAAGATGTAACTCACAAAAAACTTTTCAGAAAGCTTCTTTCTATTTTTTATCTGAGGATGTTTCTCTTTTTACTGTAGGCCTCAATGACTCCCAAATGTACCTTTGCAGATTCCACGAAAACAGTGTAAGAAACCTGCACCATGAAGAGAAAGGTGTAACTCTGTGACATGAAAAAACACATCACAAAGAACTTTCTCAGAATGCTTCCTTCTAGTTTTCATATATTTCCTTTGTCACCATAGGCTTCAAAGCAATCCAAAACACCACTTCTCAAACTCCCCAAAAACAGTGGTACCAAACTGATCCATGAAAAGAATCATGTATCTCTGTGAGATAAATTTACAAATCACAAAGCGGTTTCTCAAATATTCTTTCTAGTTTTCATATGAGGATATTTCCATTTTCACCACATGCTTCCATGTGCTCCGAAATATCCCATTGAAGTTCCAAAAAAACAGTGATAGCATACTGATCTATTAAAAGAACAGTGTAACTCTGTGAGATGATTTCACAAATCATAAAGCACTTTCTTACAAAGCTTCTTTCTAGTATTTTTCTGAGGATATTATTTTTTCACCATAGGATTTAATGTGCTCCCAAAGATACCTTTTCAGATTCCAGAAAAACAGTGTTAGCAAACTGCTCCATGAAAAGAAATGTTTAACTTTGTGAGATGAATTCACACATTACAAAGAGGTTTCTCAAAAAGTTTCTTTCTAGTTCTTATCTGAGGATGTTTCCTTCTTTACTATAGGCCTCATTGCACTACCAAATGTCCCTTTGCAGATTCCACGAAAACAGTGTTAGCAAACTGCTCCATGAAAGGAAAGGTACAGCTCTTTTAGATGAATTCACACATCACAACTAACTTTCTCATAAAGTTTCTTTCTCGTTTTTATCTAACGATGTTTCCTCTGTCACCCATGGTTTCAATGCGATCCAAAATGTCCTTCCTCAGATTCCTCTAAAACAGTGCTACCAAACTGATCCACGAAAGGAATCATGTAACGCTGTGAGATGTACTCAAAAATCACAAAGCAGTTTCTCAGAAAACTTCTTTCTAGTTTTTATATGAGGATATTTCCTCTGTCTCCATAAGCTTCAGTGCGCTCCAAAATATCAGAATGCAGATTCCAAGAAAACAGTGTAACCAAACTATGCAATTTAAAGAACTGTGTAACTCTGTGAGATGAATTCAGACATCATAAAGAAGTTTCCCAGAAAGCTTCTTTCTAATTTTCATCTGAGATTATTTCCTTTTGCACCATAGGTTTCAGTGCAATCCAAAATATCCCTTCTCAGATTCCCGAAAAACGATGCTTCCAAACTGCTGCATGAAAAGAATCGTGTAACTCTGTGAGGTGAATTCACAAATCACAAAGCAGTTTCTCAGAAAGCTTCTCTCTGGCTTCTGTCTGAGTATATTTCCTTTTCCACCTTTTGCCTCAATGCACTCGCCAACATCCCTTTGCAGAATCCAGGAAAATAGTGTTACCAAACTGTTCCATGAAAAGAAAGGTGTAATCTGTGAGGTGAATTCACACATCACAAAGCAGTTTCTCACAAAGCTTCTTTTTGGTTTTTGTGTGAGGATATTTCCTTTGTCACCAGAGGCTTCAATGCACTCCCAAATATCGTGTTGAAGATGCCAGGAAAACAGTGTTATCAAACTGCTCAATGAAGAGAATGGTGTAATTCTGTAAGATGGATTCAAATATCACAAAACTGTTTCTCAGAAAGCTTCTTTTTAGTTTTTATCTAAGGATATTTCCTTTTTCACTATAGGCCTCAATGAGCTCTGGAATATCCCATTGCAGATTCCAAGAAAACAGTGTTTGCAAAATGCTCAATGAAAAGAACAGTGGAACTCTGTGAGTTGAATTCACACATCACAAGGCAGTTTATCAGAAAGATTTTTCCTACTTTTTATATGAGGACATTTCCTTTTTCTCTATAGGCTTCAGTGCACTCCTAAGTATCCCTTTGCAGATTCCATGAAAAGAGTGTTAACAAACTGCTCCATGTAAAGAAAGGTGTAACTGTGAGAAGCATTCACATATCACAATGCTGTTTCTCACAAACCTTCTTTCTAGTTTTTTTTTTTTTTTGAGGATATTATCATTTTCACCATATTCCTCAAGGTGCTCTCGAATATCTCATTGCGGAATAACCGAAAAAATTGTTAGCAAACTTCTCAGCGAAAAGAACGGTGTAACTCTATGAGTTGAATTCAAAAATCACAAAGCCGTTTCACAGAAAGTTTCTTTTTGACTCTTTCTGAGGATAGTTCGTTTGTCACCATAGGCTTCAATGTGCACCATAATATTCTACTGCAGGTTCCATGAAAACAGTTTTATCAAACTCCTTATTGAAAAGAAAGGTTTACCTCTGTGAGGTGATTTCACACTTCACAAAGCAGTTTCTCAGAAAACTTCTTTCTAGTTTTTGTCTGAGGATATTCCTTTTTTCACCGTTTGCCTCAATGCACTTATGAATATTCCTTTGCAGATTCCATGAAAATAGTGTTAGCAAACTGCTTCATGGAAAGCAAGGTGTAAATCTGTGAGATGAATTCAAACATCATAAAGCAGGTTATCAGAAAGCTTCTATTTGGTTTTTATCAGAGGATATGTACTTTGTCACCATAGGCTTCAATTGCTCCCAAATATCCTCTTTCAGATTCCACGAAAACAGTGTTATCAAACTGTTCAATGAAAACAACAGTGTATCTCTGTGAGATGAATTCACCCATCCTAAGTTAGTTTCTCAGATAGCTTCTTTCCAGTTTTTTTTTTTTTTTTTTTTTTTTTGAGACGGAGTCTTGCTCTGCCGCCCAGGCTGGAGTGCAGTGGCCGGATATCAGCTCACTGCAAGCTCCGCCTCCCGGGTTTACGCCATTCTCCTGCCTCAGCCTCCCGAGTAGCTCGGACTACAGGCGCCTGCCACCTCGCCCAGCTAGTTTTTTGTATTTTTTTTAGTAGAGACGGGGTTTCACCGTGTTAGCCAGGATGGTCTCGATCTCCTGACCTCGTGATCCACCCGTCTCGGCCTCCCAAAGTGCTGGGATTACAGGCTTGAGCCACCGCGCCCGGCCTCCAGTTTTTACCTGAGGATATTTCCTTTTACACCATAGGCCTCAATATGCTCCCATACATCACTTTGCATATTCCGTGAAGACAGTGTTTTCAAACTGTTCCATGATAAGAATGGTTTAACTCTGTGAGGTGAATTCATACATCACAAAGCAGTTTCTCAGAAAGCTTCTTCTAGTTTTTATCTGAGGATATTTCCTTTTTCATCATAGGCCTCAATGCCCTCCAAAACATCCCATCACAGATTAAATGAAAAAAGTGTTAGCAAGCTTGTCAAGGAAAAGAGTGGTGTAACTCTGTGATATGAATTCACAAACCACAAGGAAGTTTCTCAGGAAGTTTCTTTTTAGATTTTATGTGAGGATATTTCCTTTGTCACCATAGTCTTCTATGCAATCCAAATTATCCCTTCTCAGATTCTCCAAAAACACCTCTACCAAATTGTTCCATGAAAATAATCATGTAACTCTGTGAGATATATTCACAAATCACAAAACAGTTTGTCAGAAAACTTCTTTCTAGTTTTTGTCTGAGGATATTCCTTTTTTCACCGTTTGCCTCAATGCACTTATGAATATTCCTTTGCAGATTCCATGAAAATAGTGTTAGCAAACTGCTTCATGGAAAGCAAGGTGTAAATCTGTGAGATGAATTCAAACATCATAAAGCAGGTTATCAGAAAGCTTCTTGTTGGTTGTTGTCTGAGAATATTTCCTTCACCACCATACACTTCAATGTGCTCTCAGATATCCCTTCTCAGACAGCACAAACACAGTGATGCCAAAGTGCTCTCTCAACAGAAACGTTTAGCTATAAGAGATGAATGCAAACAACACAACGGAGATTTTCTGTAAGCTTCTTTCCAGCTTTTATCTGAGGATCTTTCCTTTTTCACCATATTCCTCGTGCGCTCCCAAATATCCCATTGCAGATTAAATGAAAAAAGGGTTAGTAAACTTCTCAATGAAAAGAAGAGTGTTATTCATGAGATGAATTCATGCAACACAAAGTAGTTTCACAGAAAGTTTCTTTTTGATTTTTATCTGCGCATATTTCTTTGTCACCATAGGCTTCAATGTGCTCCCAAATATCCTATTGCAGATACCACCAAAAGAGTGTTATCAAACAGCTCCATGAAAAGAAAGGTGTAACTCTGTGAGATGATTTAACACATCAAAAAGAATTTTCTCAGAAAGCTTCTTTCTAGTTTTTATCTGAGGATATTTCCTTTGTCACCTTAGGCTTCAATGCAGTCCAAAATATTCCTTCTCAGACTCCCCAAAAACAGCGCTACCAAACTGCTGCATGAAAAGGATGGTGTAACTCTGTGAGATGAATTCACACATCACAAAGTTGTTTCTCGGAAAGCTTCTTCCTAGTTTTTATCTGAGGATATTTCCTAGGCCTCAATGTGCTCCCAAATATCCCTTTGCAGATTTCACGAAAATAGTATAAGCAAACTCCTCCAAGAAAAGAAATGTGTGACTCTGTGATATGAATTCAAACATAACAAAACTGTTTCTCAGACTGCTTCTTTCTACACTCTATCTATGGATAATTCCTT
This sequence comes from Trachypithecus francoisi, assembly GCF_009764315.1. Lineage (NCBI taxonomy): Eukaryota > Metazoa > Chordata > Mammalia > Primates > Cercopithecidae > Trachypithecus > Trachypithecus francoisi. The sequence goes on along the minus strand of NW_022680991.1, from coordinate 34,095 downwards.
TATCTTCATATTCCTCAGTGCTCTCCACAATATCCCATTGCAGATTACACAAAAAAAGTGCTAGAAAATTTATCAATAAAAACAATGGTGTAACTCTGTGAGATGAATTCACACACAACAAAGACCTTTCTCAGAAACTTTCTTTCTAGTTTTTATCTGAGGATATCTCCTTTGTAACCACAGGCTTTGATGCAATTCAAAATTTCCCTTCTCAGATTCCCCAACAAAAGTGCTCCCAAACTTCTCCATGAAAAGAGTGGTGTAACTCTGTGAGATGAATTCACACATCACAAAGCAGTTTCTCAGAAAGCTTCTTTATAGTTTTTTTCGGAGAATATTTCCTTTTTCACCATAGGCCTCAACTGGCTCCCAAATATCCGTTTGTAGGTTGCATGAAAACAGTGTTAGCAAACTGCTCCATGAAAAGAACGGTGTTACTCTGTGAGATGAATACACACATCACAATGAAGTTTCTCAGAAATTTTGGGTCTAGTTTTAATCTGAGAATATTTCCTTTATCACCTTAGGCTTCAATGCGATCCAAAATATCCCTTCTCAGACTACCCAGAAACAATGCTACAAAACCGCTCCATGAAAAGAATGGTGTAATTCTGTGAGATGAATTGACACATAACAAAGCACTTTGTCAGATAGCTTCTTTTCAGCTTTTATCTGAGGATATTTCCTTTTTCACCATATTCCTCAATGAGCTCTGGATTATCCCATTGCAGATTCCAGGAAAGAACTGTTAGCAAATTTGTCAATGAAAGGAACTGTGTGACTTTGTGAAGTGAATTGACACATCACAAAGTAGTTTCACAGAAAGCTTCTTTTTGGTTTTGATCTGAGGATATTTCCTTTGTCATAATAGACTTCAATGCGCTCGCAAATATCGTATTGCATATTCCAAGAAAACAGTGTTATCAAACTCCTCAATGAAAATAACAGTGTATCTCTGTGAAAGGAATTCACACCATCTCAAAGCAGTTTCTCAGAAAGTTTCTTTCTAGTTTTTATCAGAGGATATTCCCTTTTTCACTGTAGGCCTCAAAGTGCTCAAATATATCCCTTTGCCGATTCCATGAAAACAGTGTTAGCAAACTGCTCCATGAAAAGAAAGGTGTTGCTCTGTGAGATGAATACATACATCACAAAGAGGCTTCTCAGAAAGCTTCTTTCTAGTTTTTATCTAAGGATATTTCCTTTGTCACCATAAGCTTCACTGCGATCAAAAATATCTCTTCTCCAGTTCCCCAAAAAGAGTGCTACCAAACGGCTCCAGAGAAAGAATCACATAACTCTGAGATGAATAAACACATCACAAAGCAGTTTCTCAGAAGGTTTCTTCCTAGTTTTTATATGAGGATATTTCTTTTCCACCATAGGCTTCAATGCACTCCCAAGTATCCCTTCTCAGATACCACAAAACAGTGAGGCCAAAGTGCTCCCTCAACAGAAACATTTAACTCTATGAGATGATTGCTCACTTCACAAAGGAGTTTCTCAGAAAGCTTTTCTCAAGTTCGTACTTGAAGATATTTCCTTTTTTGACATTGGACTATAAGCACTCCCGAATATCCATTTGCAGTTTCCACACAAACAGTGTAGACAAACTGCTCAATGAAAAGAAAGGTGTAATACTGTGGGGTGTATTCACCCATCACAAAGCAATTCCTCAGAAAGCTTCTTTCTACTTTAAATCTGAGGATATTTCCTTTTTCAACACTGACTTCAATGCGCTCCCAAATATCTTCTCCCAGATACCACAAAAACAGTTATGCTGAACTGCTCAATGAACAAAAAGGTTAAACTCTGTGAGATGAATACACACATCACAAAACCGTTTCTCAAAAAGCTTCTCTCCATTTTTATCTGAAGTTATTTCCTTTTTCACGGTAGGCCTCTAGTAGCTCCTGAATATCCTTTTGAAGATTCCATAAAAACAGTGCTACCAAACTTCTCAAAGAAAGCAAATGTGTAACTCTGTGTAATAAATTTATCCATCACAAGGAAATATCTCCGAAAGCTTCTTTCTAATATTTATCTGAGGCTATTTTCTTTGTCACCATAGACTTCAATGCGCTCCCAAATATAATATGGTAGCTTTCATTAAAAGAGTGTTATCAAACTGCTCAATGAAAAGAACAGTGTAATTCTGTGAGATGAATTCACACATCACAAAACAGTTTCTCAGAAAACTTATTTCTCGTTTTTTATGTAGATATTTCACTTTTCACTATACACATCAATGTGCTCCCAAATATCCTTTTGCAGATTTCACAAAAACAGTGTTAGAAAACTGCTCATGTAAAGAAAGGTGTAACTTTGTGAGATGAATTCACATATCACAAAGAACTTTCTCAGACAGCTTCTTTCTAGTTTTCATCTGAGGATATTCCCTTTGTCACCCTAGGCTTCAATGTGATCCAAAATATCCCTTCTCAGATTCCTGAAAAGCAGTGCTACCAAACTGATACATAAAAAGAATCACATAACTCTGTGAGAGGAAACACATCGCAAATCAGTTTCTCAGAAGGCATATTTCTAGTTTTTATATTAGGATATTTCCTTTTCACCATAAGATTCAATGTACTCTGAAATATCCCATTACAGATTCCAAGAAAATGGTGTTAGCAAACTGCTCCATGAAGACAACACTGTAACACTGTCAGATGAATTTACACATCATGAAACAGTTTCTCAGAAAGCTTCTTTCTTGTTTTTATCTGAGGATATTTCATTTTTCACTAGAGGCCTCAAAGCGCTCCCAGATATCCCATTGCAGATTCCACGAAAAGAGTGTTAGGATACTGCTCCCTGAAAAGAAAGGTGTAACTCTGTGAGATGAATTCAAACATCACAAAGAAGTTACTCAGAAAGCTTCTTTCTAGTCTTTATCTGAGGATATTTCCTTTCTCTCCATAGACTTGAATGTGATCCAAAATATCCCTTCTCAGATTCCCCAAAAACAGTGCTATCAAACTGCTCCATGAAAAGGATCGTGTAACTATGTGAGATGAATTCAAAAATCACAAAGCAGTTTCTCAGAATGTTTCTTTCTTGATTCTGTCTGAAGAAATTTCATTTGTCATCATAGGCTGCAATGTGCTCTGAAATATCCTATTGCAGATTCCAAGAAAGCAGTGTCAGCAAACTGCTCAATAAGAATAGTGTAACTCTTTGAGATGAATTCAAACATCACAAAGCAGTTACTCAGAAAGCATCTTTTTCGTTTTTATCTGAGAATATATCCTTGGTCATCATAGGGTTCAATGTGATCCCAAAATGTCCTGTTGCAGATTCCACGAAAATACTGTTATCAAACTGCTCAATGAAAAGAACAATGTAACTTGGTGAGATGAATTCACAAATCACAAAGCAGTTTCTCAGAAAGCTTCTTTCTAGTTTTTGTCTGAGAATATTTCATTATTCACCATAGGCCTCAATGCACTCCCAAATATTCCATTGCAGATTTCACGGAAACAGTGTTAGCACACTGCTCCATGGAAACAAAAATGTAACTCTGTGAGATGAAATCACACATCACAAGGAACTTTTTCTGAAAGCTTCCTTCTCGTTTTTATCTGAGGATATTTCCTTAGTAACCATAGTCTTCAATGTGATCCAAAATATCCCTTCTCTGATCCCTATAAACAGTGCAACCAAAACGACCTCATGAAAAGAATCATGTAACCCTGTGAGATGAATGAGCACATCACAAAGCTGTTTCTCAGAATGCCCCCTTCTAGTTTTTACATGAAGATATTTGCTTTGTCACCATAATTTTCTAGGCACTCTGAAATATTTCATCACAGATTCCAAGAAAACAGTGTTAGCAAACATCTCATTGAAAATAACAGTGTAACTCTGTGAGATATATTCACACATCACAAAGCAGTATCTCAGAAAGCTTTTTTCTATTTTTTATCTCAGGATATTTAACTTTGCAGTATATGCCTCAATATGCTCCTATATATCCCTTTGCAGATTCCATGAAAACAGAGTCAACAAGCTGCTCTATGAAAGGAAAGTTGTAACACTCTATGAGACGAATTCACATATCACAAAGAACTTTACCACAAAGCTTCTTTCTAGTTTTTATCTCAGGATATTTCCTTTGTCACCACAGGCTTCAACGCTATCCAAAGTATCCCTTCTCAGACTCCCCAAAAACAGTGCTACCAAACTGCTCCATGAAAAGTATCATGTAACACTGTGAGACGAATTCAAAATTCTCAAAGCAGTTTCTCAGAAAGCTTCTTTCTAGTTACCGTCTGAGGATATTTCCTTTGTCACTATAAGCTTCAATGCACTCCGAAATATCCCATTGCAGATTCCAAAAAAACACTGTTAGCAAACTGCTCAATGAAAAGAAAAGTGTAACCCTGTGAGATGAAGTGACACATCACAAACCAGTCTCTCAAAAGGCTTCCTTTTTTTATGTGAAGAAAGTAGCTTTGTCATCATAGGTTTCAATGTGCTCCCAAATATCCTATTGCAGTTTCTACGAAAACAGTGCTATTAAAATGCTCAATATAAAGAATGGTGTAACCCCATGAGATGAATTAACACATCACAAAGCAGTTTCCCATAAAGATTCTTTCTAATATTTATCTGAGGATATTTCATTTGTCACCATATGCTTCAATGCAGTTCACACTATCCCTTCTCAGATTCCCCGAAAACAGTGCTACAACATTGCTGCAAGAAAACAGTGGTTTAACTCTGTGACGTAAATTCAAACATCACAAAGAAGTTTCTCAGAAAGCTTCTTTCCAGTTTTTATCCAAGGATATTTCCTTAGTCACCATAGGCTTCAATGCAATTCAAAATACTCCTGCTCAGATTCCCCAAAAACAGTGCTACCAAACTGCTCCATGAAAAATAATCGTGTAACTCTGTGAGATGAATTAACACATCACAAAGCAGTTTCTCAGAATGCTTCTTTCTCGTTTTTATTTGAGAATATGTCCCTTGTCACCATAAGCTTCAAGGTGCTCCAAAGTATCCCATTGCAGATTCAAAGAAAACGGTGTTAGCAAATTGCTCAATGAAAAGAAATGTGTAACTGTGTGAGATGAATTCACACATCATGAAGCAGTTTCTCAGAAAGATTCTTTTTAGTGTTTATCTGAGGATATTTCCATTTTTAATATACACCTCAATGTGCTCCCAAATATCCTATTGCAGTTTCTACGAAAACAGTGCTATTAAAATGCTCAATATAAAGAATGGTGTAACCCCATGAGATGAATTAACACATCACAAAGCAGTTTCCCATAAAGATTCTTTCTAATATTTATCTGAGGATATTTCATTTGTCACCATATGCTTCAATGCAGTTCACACTATCCCTTCTCAGATTCCCCGAAAACAGTGCTACAACATTGCTGCAAGAAAACAGTGGTTTAACTCTGTGACGTAAATTCAAACATCACAAAGAAGTTTCTCAGAAAGCTTCTTTCCAGTTTTTATCCAAGGATATTTCCTTAGTCACCATAGGCTTCAATGCAATTCAAAATACTCCTGCTCAGATTCCCCCAAAAACAGTGCTACCAAACTGCTCCATGAAAAATAATCGTGTAACTCTGTGAGATGAATTAACACATCACAAAGCAGTTTCTCAGAATGCTTCTTTCTCGTTTTTATTTGAGAATATGTCCCTTGTCACCATAAGCTTCAAGGTGCTCCAAAGTATCCCATTGCAGATTCAAAGAAAACGGTGTTAGCAAATTGCTCAATGAAAAGAAATGTGTAACTGTGTGAGATGAATTCACACATCATGAAGCAGTTTCTCAGAAAGATTCTTTTTAGTGTTTATCTGAGGATATTTCCATTTTTAATATACACCTCAATGTGCTCCCAAATATCTGTTTGCAGATTCCACAAAAACAGTATTAGCAAACTGCTTCACAAAAAGAAAGCTGTAACCTTTTGAGGTGAATTCACACATCACAAAGAAGTTTCTCAGAAGGCTCCTTTCCAGTTTTTATCTGAGGATAATTCCTTTGTCACCAAAGGCTTCAATTCAATCCAAAATATCCCTTCTCTGATTCACCAGAAACAGTGCTACCAACTGCTTCATGAAAAGAATGGTGTAACTCTGTGAGATGAACTCACACATCACAAAGCAGTTTCTCAGAAAGCTTCTTTCTAATTTTTGTCTGAGGATATTTCCTTTTTCACTACAGGCCTCAATGTCCTCCAAAATATGCCTTTGCAAATTCCATGAAAACAGTGATAGCAAAGTGCTCCAAGAAAAGAAAGGTGTGACTCTGTGAGGTGAGTTAATACATCACAAAGTGGCTTCTCAGAAAACTTCTTTCTAGTTTTTATATGTGGATATTTCCTTTGTAGCCATGGCCTGCAATGCAATCCAAAATATCCCTTCTCAGATTCCCCCAAAACACTGCTAGCAAACTGATCCATGAAAAGGATCGTGAAACTCTGTGGGATGAATTAACACATCACAAAGTGGTTTCTCAGAAAGCTTCTTTCTGGTTTTTGTATGATATTATTTTATTTGTCACTGTAAGCATCAGTGTGCTCTGAAATATCCCATTGCAGATTCGAAGTAGACAGTGTTTTCAAAGTGCTCAATGAAAACAATAGTGTAGCTCTGTGAGATGAATTCACATATCACAAAGGAGTTTCTCAGAAAGCTTCTTTCTAGTTTTTCATCTGAGGGTAATTCCTTTGTCACTATAGGCTTCAATGAATTCAAAATGTCCCTTCTCAGATTCCCAAAATCCAGTGCTACCAAACTAATCAATGAAAAGAACCGTGTGAGTCTGTGAGATTAATTAATACAGCACAAAGGATTTTCTCAGAAATCTTCTTTCCATTTTTTAGCTGAGGATATTCCCGCTGTCACCATAGTCTTCAATGTGATGCAAATTATCCCTTCTCAGATTCCCCAAAAACAGTGCTACCAAACTCATCCATGAAAAGAGTGGTATAACTCTGAGAACAATTCACAAATCACAAAGCAGTTTCTCAGAAAGAAAGCTTCTTTCTGGTTTTTATCTTAGGATATTTAGTTTTTCACCATAGGTCTCAATGCGCTCCCACATATCCCTTTGCGAATTCCAAGAAAACAGTGTTAGCAAGTGGCTGCATGAAAAGAAATGTGTAACTCTGTGCTATGAATTCACACATCATGAAAAAGTTTCTCAGAAAGCTTCTTTATAGATTTATCTGAGGATATTTACTTTGTCACCATAGGCTTCAAAGTGATCCAAAATGTCCCCTCTGAAATTCCCCAAAAAGAGTACTACCAAACTGATCAATGAAAAGCACCATTTAACTCTGTGAGATGAATTAACACATCACAAAGCAGTTTCCCAGAATCCTTCTTTCTACTTTTTCTGTGAGGATATTTCCTATGTCACCATAAGCAGCAATTAGCTCTAAAATTTTCCATTGCAGATTCCAAGAAAAGAGTGTTAGCAAACTGTATAATGAAAACAATGGTGTATAACTGTGAGATGAATTCACACATCATGAAGCAGTTTCTCAGAAGCTTCTTTCTAGTTTTTACCTGAGGATATTTCCTTTGTCACCATAGACCTAAATGCGCTCCCAAATATCCCTTTGCAGATTCCATGAAAAGACTGTAATCAAACAGCTCAATGAAAAGAACAATGTAAATCTTTGAGATGAATTCACAAATCAAAAAGCAGTTTCTCAAAAAGTTTCTATCTAGATTTGGCTGAGGATATTTCTTTTGTCACCATAAGCTTCAATGCTCTCCAAAATATCCCCTTGCAGTTTCCAAGAAAACAGTGTTACCAAACTGATCAATGAAAAGAACAGTGTAACTTTGTGAGATGAATTCTAACATCACAAAACAGTTTCTCAGAAAGTTTCTTTTTGTTTTTTATCTGAGGATGTTTTCTTTGTAACCATAGGCTTCAAAGCGGTCCCATTGCAGATTCCACGAAAAGACTATGATAAAACAACTCAATGAAAAGAACAGTGTAACTCGGTGAGATGAATTCACAAATCAAAAAGCAGTTTCTCAGAAAGCTTCTTTCTAGTTTTTCTCTGAGGATGTTTCCTTTTTCACTATGGGCCTCAATGAACTCCCAAATATCCCTTTGCAGATTGAACAAAAATAGGGTATGCAAACTGCTTAGTGCAAAGAATGGTGTAACTGAGTGAGATGAATTCACACATCACAATGCAATTTCCCAGAAAGCTTCTTTCTAGTTTTTATCTGAGGATGTTTAGTTTTTCAACATAGGCCACGATGCACTCCAAAATATTCCTTTGCAGATTCCATGAAAACTGTTAGTAAACGGCTCCATGTAAAGAAAAGTGTTACTCTGTGAGATGAATTCACACATCACAGAGAACTTTCTCAGAAACCTTCTTTCTAGATTTTTTCTGAGGATATTCACTTTTCTGAAATAGGCTTCAATACGTTACAAAATATCCCTTCTCAGATTCCCCAAAAACAGTGCTACCAAACTGCTCCATGGAAAAGAATCGTGTAACTCTGTGAGATGAATTCACACATCACAAAGAAATTTCTCAGAAAACTTCTTCTAATTTTTCTGTGAGCATATTTTCTATGACACCATGAGTTTCAATGCACAATGAAAAATGCTATGGCAGATTCATAGAAAACAGTGTTGCAAACAGTGCAAAAAAGAACAGTGAAATGCTCTGAGATAAATTCACACATCACAAGACAGTTTCTCAGAAAGTTTCTTTGTAGTATTAATCTAAGGATATTTCCTTCACCACCATAGGCTTCAATGTAATTCAAAATACCCCTTCTCAAATTCCCAAAAACAGTGCTACCAAACTGCTCCATGGAAAAGAATCGTGTAACTCTGTGAGATGAATTAACACATCACAAAGCAGTTTCTCAGAATGCTTCTTTCTCGTTTTTATTTGAGGATATGTCCCTTGTCACCATAAGCTTCAAGGTGCTCCAGAATATCCCATTGCAGATTCGAAGTAGACAGTGTTTTCAAAGTGCTCAATGAAAACAATAGTGTAGCTCTGTGAGATGAATTCACATATCACAAAGGAGTTTCTCAGAAAGCTTCTTTCTAGTTTTTCATCTGAGGGTAATTCCTTTGTCACTATAGGCTTCAATGAATTCAAAATGTCCCTTCTCAGATTCCCAAAATCCAGTGCTACCAAACTAATCAATGAAAAGAACCGTGTGAGTCTGTGAGATTAATTAATACAGCACAAAGGATTTTCTCAGAAATCTTCTTTCCATTTTTTAGCTGAGGATATTCCCGCTGTCACCATAGTCTTCAATGTGATGCAAATTATCCCTTCTCAGATTCCCCAAAAACAGTGCTACCAAACTCATCCATGAAAAGAGTGGTATAACTCTGAGAACAATTCACAAATCACAAAGCAGTTTCTCAGAAAGAAAGCTTCTTTCTGGTTTTTATCTTAGGATATTTAGTTTTTCACCATAGGTCTCAATGCGCTCCCACATATCCCTTTGCGAATTCCAAGAAAACAGTGTTAGCAAGTGGCTGCATGAAAAGAAATGTGTAACTCTGTGCTATGAATTCACACATCATGAAAAAGTTTCTCAGAAAGCTTCTTTATAGATTTATCTGAGGATATTTACTTTGTCACCATAGGCTTCAAAGTGATCCAAAATGTCCCCTCTGAAATTCCCCAAAAAGAGTACTACCAAACTGATCAATGAAAAGAACAGTGTAACTTTGTGAGATGAATTCTAACATCACAAAGCAGTTCCCAGAATCCTTCTTTCTACTTTTTCTGTGAGGATATTTCCTATGTCACCATAAGCAGCAATTAGCTCTAAAATTTTCCATTGCAGATTCCAAGAAAAGAGTGTTAGCAAACTGTATAATGAAAACAATGGTGTATAACTGTGAGATGAATTCACACATCATGAAGTAGTTTCTCAGAAAGCTTCTTTCTAGTTTTTACCTGAGGATATTTCCTTTGTCACCATAGACCTAAATGCGCTCCCAAATATCCCTTTGCAGATTCCATGAAAAGACTGTAATCAAACAGCTCAATGAAAAGAACAATGTAAATCTTTGAGATGAATTCACAAATCAAAAAGCAGTTTCTCAAAAAGTTTCTATCTAGATTTGGCTGAGGATATTTCTTTTGTCACCATAAGCTTCAATGCTCTCCAAAATATCCCCTTGCAGTTTCCAAGAAAACAGTGTTACCAAACTGATCAATGAAAAGAACAGTGTAACTTTGTGAGATGAATTCTAACATCACAAAACAGTTTCTCAGAAAGTTTCTTTTTGTTTTTTATCTGAGGATGTTTTCTTTGTAACCATAGGCTTCAAAGCGGTCCCATTGCAGATTCCAAGAAAACAGTGTTAGCAAATTGCTCAATGAAAAGAAATGTGTAACCGTGTGAAATGAATTCAAACATCGTGAAGCAGTTTATCAGAAAGATTCTTTTTAGTGGTTATCTGAGGATATTTCCATTTTTAATATACGCCTCAATGTGCTCCCAAATATCCATTTGCAGATTCCACGAAAACAGTATTAGCAAACTGCTTCATGAAAAGAAAGCTGTAACCTTGTGAGGTGAATTCAAACATCACAAAGAAGTTTCTCAGAAGGCTCCCTTCTAGTTTTTATCTGAGGATAATTCCTTTGTCACCAAAGGCTTCAATTCAATCCAAAATATCCCTTCTCTGATTCACCAGAAACAGTGCTACCAAATGCTTCATGAAAAGAATGGTGTAACTCTGTGAGATGAACTCACACATCACAAAGCAGTTTCTCAGAAAGCTTCTTTCTAGTTTTTATCTGAGGATATTTCTTTTTTCACTACAAGCCTCAATGCCCTCCAAAATATCCCTTTGCAGATTCTACGAAAACAGTGATAGCAAAATGTTCCAAGAAAAGAGAGGTGTGACTCTGTGAGGTGAATTAATACATCACAAAGCAGTTTCTCAGAAAACTTCTTTCCAGTTTTTATATGTGGATATTTCCTTTGTAGCCATAGCCTTAGGATATTTAGTTTTTCACCATAGGCCTCAGTGTGCTCCCACATATCCCTTTGCAGGTTCCAAGAAAACAGTGTTAGCAAATGGCTGCATGAAAAGAAAGGTGTAACTTTGTGCTATGAATTCACACATCATGAAGCAGTATCTCAGAAAACTTCTTTATAGATTTATCTGAGGATATTTACTTTGTCACCATAGGCTTCAAAGTGATCCAAAATGTCCCCTCTCAAATTCCCAAAAAGAGTACTACCAAACTGATCAATGAAAAGCACCGTGTAACTCTGTGAGATGAATTAACACATCACAAAGCAGTTCCCAGAATCCTTCTTTCTACTTTTTCCAGGAGGATATTTCCTGTGTCACCATAGGCAGCAATGAGCTCTAAAATTTTCCATTGCAGATTCCAAGAAAAGATTGTTAGCAAACTGCATAATGAAAAGAACAGTGTAACACTGTGAGATGAATTCACACATCATGAAGCAGTTTCTCAGAAAGCTTCTTTCTAGTTTTTACCTGAGGATATTTCCTTTGTCACCATAGGCCTAAATGTGCTCCCAAATATCCCTTTGCAGATTCCATGAAAAGACTGTAATCAAACAGCTCAATGAAAAGAACAGTGTAAATCTTTGAGATGAATTCACAAATCAAAAAGCAGTTTCTCAGAAAGTTTATATGTAGATTTGGCTGAGGATATTCCTTTTGTCACCATAGGCTTCAATGCTCTCCAAAATATCCCCTTGCAGTTTCCAAGAAAACAGTGTTACCAAGCTGATCAATGAAAAGAACAGTGTAACGTTGTGAGATGAATTCTAACATCACAAAGCAGTTTCTCTGAAAGTTTCTTTTTGTTTTTTATCTGAGGATGTTTCCTTTGTAACCATAGGCTTCAATGCGGTCCCAAATATCCTATTGCAGAGTCCATGAAAAGACTATGATAAAACAGCTCAAAGAAGAGAACAGTGTAACTCGGTGAGATAAATTCACAAATCAAAAAGCAGTTTCTCAGAAAGCTTCTTTCAAGTTTTTCTCTGAGGATGTTTCGTTTTTCACTATAGGCCTCAATGAACTCCCAAATATCCCTTTGCAGATTGAACAAAAACAGGGTTTGCAAACTGCTCAGTGCAAAGAATGGTGTAACTGAGTGAGATGAATTCACACATCATGAAGCAGTTTCTCAGAAAGCTTCTTTCTAGTTTTTATCTGAGGATGTCTAGTTTTTCAACATAGGCCACCATGCACTCCAAAATATTCCTTTGCAGATTCCACGAAAACTGTTAGTAAATGGCTCCCTTCTCAGATATCCGAAAAACTGTGCTACCAAACTGAACCATGAAAAGAATCGTGAAACTCTGTGAGATGAATTAACACATCACAAAGAAATTTCTCAGAAAGCTTCTTTCTACTTTTTCTGTGAGCATATGTCCTATGACACCATGAGCTTCAATGCACTACGAAAATTCCTATTGCAGATTCATAGAAAACAGTGTTACAAACTGCTCAAAAAAGAACAGTGAAATGCTCTGAGATGAATTCACACATCACAAAACAGTTTCTCAGAAAGTCTCTTTGTAGTATTATTCTGAGGATATTTCCTTCATCACCATAGGCTTCAAAGTGCTGCCAAATATCCTGTTGCGTATTGCATGAAAACAGTGTTAGTAAAGTGCTCCATGAAAAGAAAGGTGTAACACTTTGAGTGGAATTCACACATCACGAAGCAGTTTTTCAAAAACCTTCTCTCTAGTTTTTATCAGAGAATAACTTTATGTCATGATAGGCTTCAATGCCATCCAAAATATCCCTTCTCAGATAGCCCAAAACAGTACTACCAAACTGATCCATGAAAAGAATCATGCAACTCTTTGAGATGAATTCACAAATCACAAGGCAGTGTCTCAGAAAGATTCTTTCTAGATGTTATCTGAGGATATTTCCTTCGTCACCATAAGCTTCATTGTACTCTGAAATATCCCGTTGCAGATTCCATGAAAAGAGTGTTAACAAATTTCTCAATGAAAAGAACAGTGTAACTCTGTGAGATGAATTCACACATCACAAAGCTGTTTCTCAGAAAGCTTCTGCTACTTTTTATCTGAGGGCATTTCCTTTGTCACCATAAGCTTCAAGTCTCTCTGAAGTATCCCATTCCAGCTTCCAAGAAAACAGTGCTAGAAAACTGCTCCATGAAAAGAACAGTGTAACACTGTGAGATGAATTCACACATCACAAAGCATTTTCTCAGAAAGCTTCTTTCTACTTTTTAACTGAGGATATTTCCTTTTTCATCATAGGCCTCAATGCACTGCCTAATATCCTTTTGCAGATTCCACGAAAACAGTGGTAGCAAACTGCCCACTGAAAAAGAAAGTGTGACATTGTAGGATGAATTCGCACAGCACAAAATCTTTGTCAGAAAATTCTTTCTCGTTTTTATCTTACAATATTTCATTTGTCATCACAGGCTTCAATGCGATCCAAAATATCCCTTCTCAGATTCCCTAAGAACAGTGCTACGAAACTGCTCCATGAGGAGAATCCTGTAAGTCTATGAGAAGAATTCAAAATCACAAACTGGTTTCTCAGAAAGCTTCGTTATATGTTTTATCTGAGGATATTTCCTTTGTCACCATAGGCTTCAAAGCACTCTCAAATATCCTATTGTACTTTCCACGAAAACAGTGCTAGCAAACAGAGTCTACAAACTACTCTATGAAAAGAAGGTATTACTCTGTTAGGTGAATACACACTTCACATATAAGTTTCTCAGAAAGCTTCTTTCTAGTTTTCATCTGCTCTATTTCCTTTGTCACCATAGGCTTCAATGCGATCCAAAATATCCCTTCTCAGATTCCCCAAAAACATGCTACCAAATTGCTCCATGGAAAGTATCAGGAAATGCTGTGAGATGAGTTCACGAATCACAAAGCAGTTTCTCAGAAAGATTCTTGCTTTTTTTATATTAGGATACTTCCTTTTTCCCTGTAGGTCTCAACGCACTAGTGAATATCCCTTTGCAGATTACATAAAACCAGTGTTAGCAAACTGCTCCATGAAAAGAAACGTGTAAAGCTGTGAGATGAGTTCACACATCATGAAGCTGTTTCTCAGAAACTGTCTTTTGTTTTTTGTCTGAAGATATTTCCTTTGTCACTATAGGCTTCAATGACACCCAAAGTATCCCTTCTCAGATTCCCCAAAAACAGTGCTACCAAACTGATGTATGAAATGAGTTGTGTAACTCTTTGATATGAATTAAAACATCACAAAATGGTTTCTCAGAATGTTTCTTTCTAGTTTTTATCTGAGGATATTTATATTTTCACCATAGGCCTAAATGTGTTCTCGAATATCCCATTGCAGATTCCACAAGAAAAGTGTTAGTATACTTCTCAATTAAAAGAACTGTGTAACTCTGTGAGATGAAATCACACATCACTAATAAATTTCTCAGAAAATTTCTTTCTAGTTTTTATCTGAGGATTTCCTTTGTAACAATAGGCTTCAATGCGATGAAAATCATCCTTTCTTAGATTCCCAAAAACAGTGCTACCAAACTGTTTCATGAAAATAATGGTGTAACTCAGTGAGCTGAATTCACACACCACAAAGCTGTTTCTCAGAAAGCTTCTTTCTAGTTTTTCTCTAAGGATATTTCCTTTTTCAAAATAGGCCTCAATGCACTCCCGAATACACCACTGCAGATTTCAGGAAAAAAATGTAAACAAACTTCTCAATGAAAGGAATGGTGTAACACTGTGAGATGAATTCACACGTCACAAACAAGTTTCACAGAAATCTTTTTTTTGGTTTTTATCTGAGGATATTTCCTTTGTCACCATAGACCTCAATGCACTCCCTAATATCTTATTGCAGATCCCATGAAAACAGTGTTATCAGACCGCTCAATGAAAAGAACAGTATAATTCTGTAAGATGAATTTACACATCACAAAGCAGTTTCTCAGAATGTTTCTTTCTAGTTTTTATATAAGGATATTTCCTTTTTCAGTACAGGCCTCAGTGCACTCCCAAATATCCCTTTGCAGATTCCATAAAAACCGTGTTAGCAAACTGCTCCATGAAAAGAAAGGTGTAACTCTGTGAGATTAATTAACACATCACAAAGAATATCTCAGAAAGCTTCTTTCTGGTTTTTCTCTAAGGATATTTCCTTTTTCAAAATAGGCCTCAATGCACTTCTGAATACACCATTGTAGATTTCAGGAAAAAAGTGTTAGTAGACTTCTCAATGAAAGGAATGGTGTAACACTGTGAGATGAATTCACAAGTCACAAGGAAGTTTCACAGAAATCTTCTTTTGGTTTTTATCTGAGGATATTTCCTTTGTCACCATAGGCTTCATTGCAATCAAAAATAACCCTTCCCTGATTCTCCAAAAACAGTGCTACAAAACTGATCCATGAAAAGAATCATGTAACTCTCTGAGATGAATTAATACATCACAAAGCAGTTTCTCAGAAAGCTCCTTTCTAGTTTTTGTCTGAGGATATTTCCTTTGTCACTAGAGGCTTCAATGCAATCCAAAATATCCCTTCTCAGATTCCCCAAAAGAGTGCTAACAAACTGCGTCATGAGAATAAAGGTGTAACTCTGTGAGACGAATTCACACATCAGTAAACAGTTTCACAGAAAGCTTATTATTTCTTTTGTCTGAGAATATTTCCCTTGCCACCAAAGGCTTCAATGCACTCCGAAATATCCTATTGCAGATAGCACGGAAACAGTGTTAGCAAACTGCTCCATGAAAAGAGTGCTGTAACTCTGTGAAATGAATTCACACATCACAATGCAGTTTCTCAGAAAGCTTCCCTCTAGTTTTTACCTGGGGACATTTCTTTTTCATCATAGGTCTCAACTCGCTTCCCAATATCACTTTGTAGATGCCACGAAAACAGTGTTAGCAAGTAGCTCCATGAAAAGAAAGGTGTTACTCTGTGAGATGAATATACACATCACAAATAAGTTTCTCAGAGAGTTTCTTGCTAGTTTTTATCTGATTATATTTCCATTGTCACTCTAGGCTTCAATGCAATCCAAACTATCCCATCTCAGATTCCCCAAAAACAGTGCTACCAAACTGTTCCATGAAAAGAATGCTGTAACTCAGTGAGATGAATTCACACATCACAAAGCTGTTTCTCAGACCACTTCTTTCTAGATTTTATCTTCGGATATTTCCTTTTTTTCCATATTCCACAATGCTCTCCAGAATATCCCATTGCAGATTCCACGAAAAAAGGTTTAGAAAACTTCTCAATGAAAAAAACGGGGTAACTCTGTGAGATGAATTCACACATCACAAAGCAGTTTCACAGAAAGCTTCTGTTTGATTTTAATCTGAGGATATTTCCTCTTTCACCATAGGTCTAAATGCACTCACAAATATCTATAGGCAGATTCCATGAAAACAGTGTGAGCAAATGGCTCCATGAAAAAAAGGTGTATCTCTGTGAGGTGAAATCACACATCGCAAAGAACTTTCTCAGAAACCTTCTTTCTAGTTTTTATCTGAGGATATTTCCTTTGTAACCATAGGCTTCGATGCGATTCCAAATATCCCTTCTGAGATTCCCCAAAAACAGTGTGACCAAACTGCTACATGAAAAGAGTGGTGTAACTCTGTAAGATGAATTCACACATCACAAAGCATTTTCCTAAAAAGCTTCTTTCTAGTTTTTTCTGAGGACATTTCCTTTATCACCATAGGCCTCAACTCACTCCCAAATATCCCTTTCTGGGTTACACAAAAACAATGTTAGCAAGCTGCTCCATGAAAAGAATGGTGTTAATCTGTGAGATGAATACACTCATCACAAAGAAGTTTCTCCAAAAGCTCCTTTCTAGTTTTAAACTGAGGATATTTTCTTAGTCACCTTAGGTTTCAATGTGATCCAAAATATCCTTTCTCAGACTCCCCAAACACAGCTCTACAAAACTGCTCCATGAAAAGAATGGTGTACCTCTGTGAGATGAATTGACACATAAAAAAGTGGTTTCTCAGAAAGCTTCTTTACAGTTTTTATCTGAGGATATTTCCTTTTTCACCATATTCCTCAATGAACTCTGGAATATCCCATTGCAGGTTAAAGGAAAATGCTTTAGCAAACTTCTCAATGAAAGGAACGTTGTGATGGTGTGAGGTGAATTGACACATCACAAAGCCTCTTTTTTGGTTTTCATCGGAGTATATTTCCTTTGTCACAATAGACTTCAATGTGCTCCCAAATATCCTATTACAGATTCCAAGAAAACAGTGTTCTCAAACTGCTCAATGAAAATTACAGTTTAACCCTGTGAGATGAATTCACATATCACAAAGCAGTTTCTCAAAAAGTTTGTTTCTACTTTTTATCTGAGGATATTTCCTTTTCCACTATAGGCCTGAAAGTGCTCACAAATATCCCTTTGCAGATTCCACGAAAACAGTGTTAGCAATCTGCTCCATGAAAAGAAAGGTGTTACTCTGTCAGATGAATACATATATCACCAGAGGCTTCTCAGAAAGCTTCTTTCAGGTTTTATCTGAGGATATATCATTTGTCACCATAGGCTTCAATGCAATCAAAAATATCTCTTCTCTGATTCCCCTAAACAGTGCTCCCAAACTGCTCCATGAAAAAAGTCAGGTAACTTTGTGAGATGAATTCACAAATCACAAAACAGTTTGTCAGAAAGTTTCTTACTAGTTTTTGTCTCAGGATATTTCCTTTGTCACTCTAAGCTTCAATGTGCTCAAAAATATCCTATTGCAGATTCCAAGAACACAGTGTTAGCAAACTACTCAATGAAAAGAACAGTGTAACTGTGTGAAATGAATTCACCCATCACAAAGCAGTTTATCAGAAAACTTCGTTTTGGTTTTTATCTGAGTATATTTCCTTTTTCACCATAGACTTCAATGTGATCCAAATTGTCCCGTCTCAGACTCCCCAAAATCAGTGCTACCAAACTTTTCCATGAAAAGAATCATGTAACCCTGTGAGCTGAATTAACACATCACGAAGCGATTTCTCAGGAAGCTTCTTTCTAATTTTTATCTGAGGGTATTTCCTTTTCCAACATAGGCTTCAATGCGCTCTCAAATGCCCGTTCTCAGACAGCACTAAAACAGTGATACCAAAGTGCTTCCTCAACAGAAACGTTTAACTCTATGAGATGAATGCACACATCACAAAGGAGATTCTCAGAAAGCTTCTCCCCCGTTTTTAACCTGAAAATATTTCATTTCTCACCACTGGACTCTGTGCACTCCCGAATATCCCTTTGCAGATTCCACAAAAACCATGTTACCAAACTGCTCGATGAAAGGAAAGGTGTAATTCTGTGAGATGGATTCACCCATCACAAAGCAGTTTCTCATAAAGCTTATTTCTAGTTTTAATCTGAGGATATTTCCTTTTGAAGCACATAGGCTTCAGTGTGCTCCCAAATATCTGCCCTCAAATACCACAAAACAGTGATACCCAACTGATCAATCAACAAAAAGGTTAAACTCTATGTGATGAATACACCCACCATAAAACCCTTTCTCAAAAATCTTCTCTCCAGTTTTTGTGTGAAGTTATTTCCTTTTTCATTATAGGCCTCTAGGAGCTCCCGAATATCCCTTTAAAACAGTGTTAGCAAACTGCTCAAAGAAAACAACAGTGTAACTTTGTGAGATGAATTCACACATCACAAAGCAATTTCTCAGAAAGCTTCTTTGTAATTTTCATCTCAGGATATTTCCTTTACCACCGTCAACTTCTATGCACTCCAAAATACTCCTCAGACACCACAAAAACAGTGCTACTAAACTGATCCATGAAAAGAATCGTGTAACACTGGACGATGACTTCATCACAAAGCAGTTTCTCAGAAAGCTTCTTTCTAGTTTTTATATGAGTATATTTCCTTTGTCACCATCAGCATCAATGCACTTCGAAATATCCCATTGCAGATTTCAAGAAAACAGTGTTAGCAAACTGCTCAAAGAAGAGAATGGTGTAACTCTGTGAGCTGAGTTCACACATCACAAAGCAGTTTCTCAGAAGGCTTCCTTTTGGTTTTTATCTGAGGATATTTCTTTGCCACCAGAGGCTTCAAAGCGATACAAAATATCCCTTCTTGGACACCACAAAAAGAGTGATGTCAAAGTGCTCCCTCAACAGAAACGTATAGCTCTATGAGACAAATGCACACATCACAAAGACGTTTCCCTGAAAACTTCTCTCCAGTTGTTACCTGAAGAATTTTGTTTTTTCACCTTAGGCCTCTACACGCTCCTAAATATCCCTCTGTAGATTCCACAAGAAGAGTGCTAAAGAACTGCTCCATGAAAAGAATGATGTAACTGTGAGATAAATTGACCCATCATAAAGCAATTTCTCAGGAAGCTTCTGTCTAGCTTTTACCTGAGGATATTTCCGTTTCCACTATAGGCTTCAATACCCTCCCAAATATCCCTTCTCTTCTTTCTAGTTTTATATGAGGATATATCCTTTGTAACCATAAGTTTCAATATGCGCTATGAAATATCAGAATGGAGATTCCAAGACAACAGTGTAAGCCAACAGCTAAATGCAAGGAACAGTGTAACTCTGTGAGAAGAATTCACACATCACAAAGCAGTTTCTCAGAAAGCTTCTTTTCAGTTTTTATTTGAATATATTTTCTTTTTCACCATAGGCCTCAAGGCACTCCCAAATATCCTACTGAATATTCCATGAAAACAGTGTTATTGAACTGCTTTATGAAAACAACAGTGAAACTCTGTGAGACGAATTCACACAGCATAAAATGTTCTCTCAGAAAGTTTCTTTCTAGTTTTAATCAGAGGATATTTCCATTGTCACCATAGGCTTGAATGTGACCGAAAATATCCCTTCTCAGACTCCCCAAAATAGTGCTACCAAACTGTTCCATGAAAAGAATGGTGTAACTCTGTGAGACGAATTCACATATCATAAAGATGTTTCTCAGAAAACTTCTTTCAATTTTTATCTGAGGACATTTCCTTTTTCAATGTAGGCCTCAATGTGCTCCGGAATATCCCATTGCAGATTCCATGAAAACAGTGTTAGCAAACAGCTCCATGAAAAGAAAGGTGTACCTCTGTGAGATGAATTCATACACCACAAAGCAGTTTCTCAGAAAGCTTGCTTCTAGTTTTTGTATGAGGATATATCATTTTTCAACATAAGCTTCAATGCTCTGTGAAATATCAGAATGCAGATTCCAAGAAAACAGTGTAAGCAAACTGCTCAATGCAATGAAGAGTGTAACTCTGGGAGAGGAGGTCACATAATGCAAAACAGTTTCTCAGAATGCTTCTTTTTAGCTTTTATTTGAGGATATTTCTTTTTTCACCATAGTCCTCAATGAGCTCTCAAAGATCCTATTGCAGACTCCATGAAAAGAGTGTTATCAAACTTCTTAATGAAAACAACAGTATAACTCTGTGAGATAAATTCATAAATCACAAAGTGGTTTCTCAGAAAACTTGTTTCTAGTTCTTATGTGAGGATATTTCCCTTGTCACCATAGGCTTCAATGCAACCCAAAATATTCCTTCTCAGATTCCCCAAAAACAGTGCTACCATACTGTTCCATGAAAAGAATGGTGTAACTCTGTGAGACGAATTCACATATCACCAAGATGTTTCTCAGAAAACGTCTTTCTAGTTTTTATCTGAGGATATTTCCTTTTTCACCATATTCCTCAATGCACTCATGAATATCTGGAGGGAAATTAAATGAAAAAGTGTTAGCAAACTTCTCCATGAAAAGAAAGGTGTAACTCTGTGAGATGAATTCATACATGACAAAGAATTTTCTCAGAGCTTCTCTCTAATTTTTATCTGAGGATATGTCCTTTATCACCATAGACTTCAACGTGATCTAAAATATCCCTTCTCAGATTCCCCAAAAACAGTGCTACTAAACTATTCCATGAAAAGAATGGTGTAACTCTGTGAGATGAATTCACGTATCACAAAGGTGTTTCTCAGAAATATTCTTTCTAGTTTTTATCTGAGGATATTTCCTTTTTCACCATTATCCTGATGGCACTCCCGAATATCCCATTGCAGTTTAAATGAAGAAAGTGGTAGCAAATATGTCTTTGAGATGAAGTCACACATCACAAAGCAGTTTCACAGTAAGTTTCTTTTGGGTTTTATCTGACGATATTTCCTGTGTCTATGTAGGATTCAATGCACTCCCAAATATCCTATTGCAGATTCCACAAAAACAGTGTTATCAAACCGCTCAATGAAAAGAATGGTGTAACTATGTAAGATGAATTCAGACATTCTAAAACTGTTTCTCAGAGGCATACGTCCTAGTTTTTATATGAGGATATTTCCTTTTTCACTATAAGCCTCAATGTGCTCCAGATTATCTCATTTGCAGATTCCATTAAAACAATTTTAGCAAATTTCTCCTGCAAAGGAAAGGTGTAGCTCTGTAGGATGAATTCACAAATCAACAAAGAACTTTCTAAGAAAGCATTTTTCTAGTTTTTTCCAGAGGATATTTCCTATGTCACCATCAACTTCAAAGGGATACAAATGCCCATGAATAGAATTGTTAACCTCTGTGAGATGAATTCACAAATCACAAAGCAGTTTCTCAGAAAGCTTCTTTCTACTTTTTGTCTGAGGATATTTCCTTTGCCACCAAAGAGTTCAATCCAGTCCCAAATATCCTATTGCAGATTCCACAAAAACAGTGAGAGCAAACTGCTGAATGAAAAGAACAATGTAACTTGGTGAGATGAATTCACACATCACAAAGCAGTTTCTCAGAAAGCTTCTTTTTGGTTTTTATCTGAGGATATTTTCTTTGTCACCATAGGCTTCAATGCACTCACAAATATCCCATTGCAGATTCCACAAAAGCAATGCTACCTAACAGCTCAATGAACAGAACGGTGTAACTCTGTGATATGAAATCACATATCAGAATTCAGTTTTTCAGAAAGCTTCTTTCTAGTTTTTATTTGAGGATATTTCCTTATTCACTATAGACCTCAATGCAATCCCAAATATCCCTTTGCAAATTCCACAAAAACAGTGTTAGCAAACTGCTAAATCAAAAGAACAGTGTAGCTCTGTGAGATGAAATCACACATCACAAAGCAGTTTCTCAGAAAGCTTCTTTCTAGTTTTTACATGAGTATATTCCCTTTTTCTCTATAAGCATCAATGTGCTAGCAAATATCCCTTTACAGATTCCAAGAAAACAGTGCAAGAAAACTGCTCCATGAAAAAAGAGGTGTAACTCTGTGAGATGAATTCACACATTCCAAAGAACTTTCTCAGAAAACTGCTTTCTAGTTTTTATCTGAGGATATTTTCTTTGTCACCATGGGCTGCAATGCATTCCAAAATATCCCTTCTAAGATTCCCCAAAAACAGTGCTAACAAATGGCTACATGAAAAAGATCAGGTAACTCTGTGGAATGAATTCACATATCAGATAACGTTTTCATAGAAAGCTTCTTTCTAGTTTTTATAAGAGGGTATTTCTTTTGCCACCTTCAGCTTCAAAGCACTCTAAAATAACCCTTTGCAGATTCCACGAAAACATTGTTAGCAAACTGCTCAATGAAAACAATGATGCAAATCTGTGAGATGATTTCACAAATCACAAAGCAGTTTCTCACAAAGCTTCTTTCTAGCTTTTATCTGAGGATATTTCTCTTCCACCATAGGCCTCAATACGCTCCCAAACTTCCCTTTGTAGATTCCATGAGAACAGTGTTGGCAAACTGCTCAATAAAGGAACATTGTAATTTTGTGAGATGAATTCACACATCACACAGCAGTTTCCCAGAAATGTTCTATTTGGTTTTTATCTGAAGATAATTCCTTGTCCCCATAAGTTTCAATGCACTCCTAAATATCCTATTGCAGATATTAAGAAAACAGTGCTATCTAACAGCTAATTAAAAGAATGGTGTCACTCTGTGAGATGATTCACACATCACAAAGCAGTTTCTCAGAAAGCTTCTTTCTAGTATTTACCTAAAGATATTTCCTTTTTCACTATAGGTCTCAATGCACTCTCAAATATCCCTTTGCAGATTCCACGATAACAGTGTTAGCAAACGGCTCCATGAAAAGAAAGGTGTAACTCTGTGAAATGAATTCACACATCACAAAGAACGTTCAAAGAAAGCTTCTTTCTGGTTTTCATCTAGGGATATTTCCTTTATCACCATAGACTTCAATACTATCCAAAATATCTCTTCTCAGATTCCCCAGAAACAGTGCTACCAACTGCTCCAAGAAAAGAACAGTGTAACTCTGTGAGATGAATTTACACATCAAAAGCAGTTTCTCAGAAATCTTCTTTCTAGTTTTTGTCTGAGGATATTTCCTTTGTCACCATAAGTTTCAATGCACTCCCAAATATCCTACTGCAGATTCCATGAAAACAGTGTTAGCAAACTGCTCCATGATAAGAAACGTGTAACTCTGTGAGATGATTCACACATCACAAAGCAGTTTTCAAGAGCTTCTTTTTAGTTTTTATCGGAGGATATTTCCTTTTTCACCAAAGGTCTCAATGTGCTCCCAATTATTCCTTTGTGGATTCCACAAAAACAGTGTTAGCAAACTGCTAAATCAAAAGAACAGTGTAGCTCTGTAAGATGAAATCACACATCACAAAGCAGTTTCTCAGAAAGCTTCTTTCTAGTTTTTACATGAGTATATTCCCTTTTTCTCTATAAGCATCAATGTGCTAGCAAATATCCCTTTACAGATTCCAAGAAAACAGTGCAAGAAAACTGCTCCATGAAAAAAGAGGTGTACTCTGTGAGATGAATTCACACATTCCAAAGAACTTTCTCAGAAAACTGCTTTCTAGTTTTTATCTGAGGATATTTTCTTTGTCACCATGGGCTGCAATGCATTCCAAAATATCCCTTCTAAGATTCCCCAAAAACAATGCTAACAAACGGCTACATGAAAAGGATCAGGTAACTCTGTGAAATGAATTCACACATCAGATAGCGTTTTCATAGAAAGCTTCTTTCTAGTTTTTATAAGAGGGTATTTCTTTTGCCACCTTCAGCTTCAAAGCCCTCTAAAATAACCCTTTGCAGATTCCATGAAAACAGTGTTAGCAAACTGCTCAATGAAAACAATGGTGTAAATCTGTGAGATGATTTCACACATCACAAAGCAGTTTCTCACAAAGCTTCTTTCTAGTTTTTATCTGAGGATATTTCCTCTTCCACCATAGGCCTCAATATGCTCCCAAACATCCCTTTGTAGATTCCACGAGAACAGTGTTAGCAAACTGCTCAATAAAAAGAACATTGTAATTTTGTGAGCTGAATTCACACATCACACAGCAGTTTCTCAGAAATGTTCTATTTGGTTTTTATCTGAGGATAATTCCTTTGTCACCATAAGTTTCAATGCACTCCCAAATATCCTATTGCAGATATTAAGAAAACAGTGCTATCTAACAGCTAATTAAAAGAATGGTGTCACTCTGTGAGATGATTCACACATCACAAAGCAGTTTCTCAGAAAGCTTCTTTCTAGTATTTACCTAAAGATATTTCCTTTTTCACTATAGGTCTCAATGCACTCTCAAATATCCCTTTGCAGATTCCACGATAACAGTGTTAGCAAACGGCTCCATGAAAAGAAAGGTGTAACTCTGTGAAATGAATTCACACATCACAAAGAACGTTCAAAGAAAGCTTCTTTCTGGTTTTCATCTAGGGATATTTCCTTTATCACCATAGACTTCAATACTATCCAAAATATCTCTTCTCAGATTCCCCAGAAACAGTGCTACCAAACTGCTCCAAGAAAAGAACAGTGTAACTCTGTGAGATGAATTTACACATCAAGAAGCAGTTTCTCCAAAATCTTCTTTCTACTTTTTCTATGAGGATATTTACAATGCATCATAAGCTTCAATTCACTCTGCAATATCAAACTGCAGATACAAAGAAAACAGTGATGGCAAACTGCTCAATGAAAAGAACCGTGTAACACTGAGAGATGAATTCACACATCACAAAGCAGTTTTCAAGAGCTTCTTTTTAGTTTTTATCGGAGGATATTTCCTTTTTCACCAAAGGTCTCAATGTGCTCCCAATTATTCCTTTGTGGATTCCACAAAAACAGTGTTAGCAAACTTCTCAATGAAAAGTATGGTGTAACTGTGAGTAAATTGACATATAACAAAGCAGTTTCTCAGTGAGCTTCTTTCTAGTTTTTATCAGAGGATACTTCCTTTATCACCATAGGCCTAAATGCATTCCCAAATATCCCTTTGTGGATTCCACGAATACAGTGTTAGCTAACTGCTGCATGAAAATAAAGCTGTATATCTGTGAGGTGAATTCACACATCACAAAGAAATTTCTCTGAAGGCTTCTTTCTAGTTTTTATCTGAGGATATTTCCTTTGTCACTACAGACTTCAAGGCGATCCACAATATCACTTCTCAGATTCTCCAAAAACAGGGCTACCTAACTGATCCATGAAAACAATCATGTAACTCTATGAGATGAATTCACAAATCACAAAGCAGTTTCTAGGAAAGACTATTTCCAGCTTTTACATGAGGATATTTCCTTTGTCACCACAGGCTTCAATGTGCTCCCAAATAGCCTATTGCAGATTCCACAAAAACAGTGTTAGCAAACTGCTCAATGAAAAGTACTGTGTAACTCGGTGATATGAATTCACACATCACAAAGCAGTTACTCAGAAAGCATCTTTCTAGTTTTTATCTGAGGTTATTTCCTTTTCCACCACAGGCCTCAAAGCACTCCCATTATCCCTTTGCAGATTCCACGACAACAGTGTTAGCAAACTGCTCCAGGAAAAGAACAGCGTTACTCTGTGAGATGAGTTCACACATCACAAAGGACTTTCTCAGAAATTTCTTTCTAGTTTTTATCTGAAGATATTCCCTTTGTCACCATAAGCTTCAATGCACTCCGAAATACCTGATTGCAGATTCCAACGAAACAGTGTTAGCAAACTGCTCAATGAAAACAACATTGTAACTCTCTGAGATGAATTCACACATCATGAGCAGTTTCTCAGAAAGCTTCTTTCTGGTTTTTATGTGAGGGTATTTCCTGTTTCACCATGGGATCCAATGTGCCAAAAAACATCGCTTTACAGATTCCATGAAAACAGTGTTAGCAAACTGCTCCATCATAAGAAACGTGTAACTCTGTGAGATGAATTGACACACCATAAATAAGCTTCTCAGAATGCTTATTTCTAGTTTTGATCTGAAGATATTTCCTTTGTCACCATAGGCTTCCATGAGATTGAAAATATCCCTTCCCAGATTCCCCTAAAACAGTGCTACCAAACTGATCCATAAAAGGAATCGTGTGACTCTGTGAGTTGAATTCATGTATCACAAAGCAGTTTCTCAGAAAGCCTCTTTCCAGTTTTTATCTGAGGATATTTCCTTTTTCACCATAAGCCTCAATGGACTCTCAAATATCCCTTTGCAGATTAGACGAAAACAGTGTTAACAAACGTCTCAATGAAAAGAAACGTATAACTCTCTGAGATGAAATCACGCATCACAAACCAGTTTCACAGAACGCTTCTTTTTGGTTTTTAGCTTGGGATATTTCCTTTGTCAACGTAAGCTTCAATGCAATCCAAAATATCCTATTGCAGATTCCACGAAAACAGTATTAGCAAACTGCTCAGTGAAAAGAACACTGTAATAATGTGAGATGAATTCAAACATCACAAAGCAGTTTCTCAGAAAGAGTGTTTCTAGTTTTTAACTCAGGATATTTCGTTTTTCACCATAGGCCATAATGCACTCCCAAATAACCCTTTGCAGATTCCACAAAAATAGTGTTAGCAAACTACTCCATGAAAAGAAAAGTGTAACTCTGTGAGATGAATTCACACATAATGAAGAAGTTACCCAGGAAGTTTCTTTCTATTTTATCTGAGGATATTTCCTTTGTCAATATAGGCTTCAATGTTATCCAAAATATCCTTTTCTGATTCCCCAAACACAGTGCTACCAAACTAATCCAAGAAGAGGAAGGTGTAACTCTGTGAGATGAATTCACAAATCACAAAGCAGTTTCTCAGGAAGCTTCTTTCTAGTTTTTGTCTGAGGATATTTCCTTTGTCACCATAAGCTTCAATATGCTCTGAAACATCTCATTGCAGATTCCAGAAAAACAGTGTTAACAATCTGCTCAATGAAAAGGACAGTGTAATTCTGTGAGTTCAATTCACTCATCACAAAGCAGTCTCTCAGAAAGCTTCTTTTTGTTTTTTATCTGAGGATATTTTCTTTGTCACCAAAGGCTTCAATGCACTCCTAAAGATCCTGTTGCAGATTCCAGAAAAACAGTGTTAGCAAAGTAATCAATGAATGAATGGTTGAACTCTGTGAGATGAATTCACACATCACAAATCAGTTTCTCAGAAAGCTTCTTTCTACTTTTTATCTGTGGATACTTCCTTTTACAACATAGTCCTTAATGCACTCCCAAATAACCCTTTGCAGATTCCACAAAAATAGTGTTAGCAAACTACTCCATGAAAAGAAAAGTGTAACTCTGTGAGATGAATTCACACATAATGAAGAAGTTACCCAGGAAGCTTCTTTCTAGTTTTATCTGAGGATATTTCCTTTGTCAATATAGGCTTCAATGTTATCCAAAATATCCCTTTTCTGATTCCCCAAACACAGTGCTACCAAACTAATCCAAGAAGAGGAAGGTGTAACTCTGTGAGATGAATTCACAAATCACAAAGCAGTTTCTCAGGAAGCTTCTTTCTAGTTTTTGTCTGAGGATATTTCCTTTGTCACCATAAGCTTCAATATGCTCTGAAACATCTCATTGCAGATTCCAAGAAAACAGTGTTAACAATCTGCTCAATGAAAAGGACAGTGTAATTCTGTGAGTTCAATTCACTCATCACAAAGCAGTCTCTCAGAAAGCTTCTTTTTGTTTTTTATCTGAGGATATTTTCCTTGTCACCAAAGGCTTCAATGCACTCCTAAAGATCCTGTTGCAGATTCCAGAAAAACAGTGTTAGCAAAGTAATCAATGAAATGAATGGTTGAACTCTGTGAGATGAATTCACACATCACAAATCAGTTTCTCAGAAAGCTTCTTTCTACTTTTTATCTGTGGATACTTCCTTTTACAACATAGTCCTTAATGCACTCCCAAGTATCCCTTTGCAGATTCCACAAATACAGTGTAATCAAATTGCTCCATGAAAAGAAAGCTGTTATTCTGTGAGATGAATTCAAACATCACAATGAACTTTGTCAGAAAGCTTCATTTTAGATTTTATCTGAGGATATTTACTTTGTCACACTATGTTTCATTGTAATCGAAAATATCCCTTCTCAGACTTCCCAAAAGCAATGCAATCAAACTGCTCCATGAAAAGAATTGTGTAACTCTGTGAGATGAATTCAAAAATCACAGAGCAGACCATCAGAATGCTTCTATCTAGTTTTTGCCTGAGGATACTTCCTTTGTCACCCTAAGCCTTAATGTGCTCTGAAATATCCCATTGCACAATCCAGAAAACAGTGTTGGTAAACTGCACAATGAAAAGAACAGTGTAATTCTGTGAGATCAATTCACACATCACAAAGCAGTCTCTCAGAAAGCTTGTTTTTGGCTTTTATCTGAGAATATTTCCTTTGTCACTGTAGGCTTCAATGCACTCCCAAATATCCCTTTGCAGATTCCACAAAAACAGTGTTGGCAAACTGCTCCAAGAAAAGCAAGCTATAACTGTGTGAGATAAACTCACAAATCACAAAGAAATTTCTCAGAAAGCTTCTTTCTAGTTTTATCTTCGGATATTTCCTTTGTCACAAGTTTCAATGCGATCCAAAATATCCTTTCTCAGATTACCCAAAAAGAGTGCTACCAAACTCTTCCATCAAAAGAATTGCGTAACTCTGTGAGATGAATTCAAACATCAAAAAGCAGATTCTTAGAGAGCTTCTATCTACTTTATGTCTGAGGATATTTCCTTTGTCACCATAAACTTCAATGATCTCCGAACTATTCCACTGCAGATTCCATGAAAACAGGGTGAGCAAACTGCTCAATGAAATAAACAGTGTAATGCTGTGAGGTGAATTCACACATCACAAAGCAGTTTCTCAGAAAGTGTCTTTCTAGTTTTTATCTCAGGGTATTTCCTTTTTCACCATAGGCCTCAATGCACTCCCAAATATCCCTTTGCAGATTCCACGAAAACAGTGTTAGGAAATGGCTCCATGAAAAGCAAGGTGTAACACTGTGAGGTGAATTCACACATCATAAAGAAGTTTCTCAGAAATCTTCTTGCTAGTTTTTATCTGAGGATATTTCTTTTGTGCATATATGCTTCAATGTCATCCCAAATATCTCTTCTCAGATTCCCCAAAAACAGTGCTACCAAACAGCTCCATGGAAAGAAAGGTGTAACTCTATGAGATGAATTCACAAATCACAAATCAGTTCCTCAGGAAGCTTCTTTCTAGTTTTTGTCTGAGGATATTTCCTTTGTCAGCATAATCTTCAATACACTCTGAAATACCTCATTGCAGATTCTGAGAAAACAGTGTAAGCAAACTGTTCAATGAAAAGTACAGTGTAACTCTGTGAGTTCAATTCACACATCACAAAGCAGTCTCTCAGAAAATTCTTTTTGTTTTTTATCTGAGGATATTTCCTTTGTCACCGCAGACTTCAACGCGCTCGCAAATATCCTGTTGCAGATTCCACATAACAAGTGTTAGCAAACTGCTCAATGAAAAGAATGGTTGAACTCTGTGAGATGAATTCACACATCACAAAGAATTTTCTCAAAAAATCCTTTCTAGTTTTTATCTGAGGATATTTCCTTTGTCACCATAGGCTTCAATACAATCCCAAATATCCCTTATCAGATTCCCCAAAAACAGTGCTACCAAAATGAACCATGAAAAGAATCGTGTAACTCTGTGAGATGAATTCACAAATCACAAAGCAGTTTGTCAGAAAGATTCTTTCTATCTTTTGTCTGAGGATATTTCCTTTGTCTCCATAAGCTTCAATGTGCTCCCAAATATCCTAATGCAGATTCCACAAAAACTGTGTTATCAAATTGCTCAATGAAAAGAATTGTGTAACTCTGTGAGATGATTTCTCAAATCACAAAGCAGTTTCTCTGTAAGCTTCTTTCTGGTTTTTATCTGCAGGTACTTCCTTTTTCACTTTAGGCCTCAATTCGCTAACAAATATCCATTTGCAGATTCCACAAAAACAGTGTTAGTAAACGGCTACAGGAAACGAAAGTGTAACTCTGTGAGATGAATTCACACATCACAAAGAACTTTCACAGAACGCTTCTCTCTAGTTTTTATCTGAGGATATTTCCTTTGTCAACATAGGCTTCAATGCAATCCAAAGTATCCCTTCTCAGATTTTCCAAAAACAGTGCTACCAAACTGCTACATGAAATGAAACATGTTACGCTGTTAGACGAATTGACAAATCACAAAGCAGTTTCTCAGAAAGCTTCTTTCTAGTTTTTGTCTGAGGATATTTCCTTTGTAATCATAAGCTTAAATGCATTCCAAAACATACCATTGCAGATTGCAAGAAAACAGTGTATCAAACAGTTCAATGAAAAGAACAGTTTAACTCTGTCAGATGAATTCACACATCATGAAGCAGTTTCTCAGAAGCTTCTTTCTAGTTTTTGTCTGAGGATATTTCCTTTGTAATCATAAGCTTAATGCATTCCAAAACATACCATTGCAGATTGCAAGAAAACAGTGTATCAAACAGTTCAATGAAAAGAACAGTTTAACTCTGTCAGATGAATTCACACATCATGAAGCAGTTTCTCAGAAAGCTGCTTTTTGTTTTTTATCGGAGGATATTTCCTTTGTCACCATAGGTTTCATTGCACTGCCAAATATCCTATTGCAGATTAAACAAAAACAGTGTTATCAAATTGTTTGTTGAAGGGCATGTTGTAACTCTGTGAGGTGATTTCACATATCACAAAGAACTTCCTCACAAAAGTTCTTTCTCATTTTTATCTGAGGATATTTCCAATCCACCAAAGACTTCAATGCAATCCTAAATATCACTTCTCACATTCAACAAAAATAGGGCTAGAAAATTGATCCCTGAAAAGATTCGTCTACCTCTGTGAGATGAATTGACACATCAAGAAGCAGTTTCCCAGAAATCCTATTTCTATTTTTTATATGAGCATACTTGCTTTCTCACGATAAGCTTCAATGCACACCAAAATATCACATTCGAGATTCCAAGAAAACAGTGCTAGCAAACTGCTCAATAAAAAGAACAGGGTAACTCTGTGAAATGAATTCACACATCACGAGGCAGTTCCTCACAAAGCTTGTTTCTATTTTTATCTGAGGGTACTTCCTTTGTCACCATAGGCTTCAATGCTTTCCCAAATATCCCTTTGCAGATTCTCCAAAAACATTGCTACCAAACTGATCAAGGAAAAGAATCGTGTAACTCTGTGAGATGAATTATCACATCACAAATGAGTTCTCAGAATGCTTCTTTCTGGTTTTAGTCTGAGGATATTTGCTTTAACACCATAGGCCTCAAAGAGCTCGTGAACATCCCTTTGCAGATTCCCCGAAAAAAGTGTTAGCAAACTGCTCCAGGAAAAGAAAGGTGTAAATCTGTGAGATGAATTCACACATCACAAAGCAGTTTCTCAGAAAGCTTCTTTTTGGTTTTTGTCTGAGGATATTTCCTTTTCTACCATCAGCCTCAACTCGCTCCCAAATATCCCTTTGTAGATTCCACAAAAGCAATGTTAGCAAACTACTCCATGAAAATTAAGGTGTTATTCTGTGTGATGAATACGCACATCACAAAGAAGTTTCTCAGAAAGCTTCTTTCTAGTTTTTATCTGAGGATATTTCGTATGACACCATAAGCTTCAATGCCCTCCAATGTATCCCATTTCGGATTCCAAGAAAACAGTGTTAACAAACTGCTCAATGAAAAGCACAGTGTAACTCTGTAAGATGAATTCACACGTTGCAAAGCAGTTTCTCAGAATGATTCTTTCTAGTTTTTATCTAACGATACTTCTGTTGTCACCATAGGCTTCATTGAAATAAAAAATATCCATTCTCAGATTTCCCAATAACAGGCTACTATTCAGATCCATACAAAGAATCGTGTAACTCTGTGAGATGAATTAACACATCACAAAGTGGTTTCTCATTAAGCTTCTTTCCATCTTTTAAATGAAGTTATTTCCTTTGTAACCATATGCTTCAATGCAAACCAAAATATCCTTTCTCAGATTCTCCAAAAACAGTGCTACCAAACTGAAAGACTCATGTAACTCTGTGAGATGAATTCACAAGTAACTAAGTCGTTTCTCAGAAAGCTTCTTTCTTGTTTTTGTCTGAGCATATTTCCTTTTTCACCATAGGCCTCAAAGCGCTCATGAATATCACTTTGCAGATTCCATGAAAATAGTGTTAACAAATTGCTCCATGAAAAGAAAGGTGTAAAACTTTGAGATGAATTCACCCATCAGAAAGCAGTTTCTGAGAAAGCTTCTTTCTCATTTTTATTGGAGGATATTTCCTTTGTCACACTAGGTTTCAGTGCGATCCAAAATATCCTATTGCCGATTCCATGAAAACATTGTTAGCAAACTGCTGAAAGAAAAGAATCATGCAACTCTGTGAGATGAATTTCCATATCACAAAGCAGTTTCTCAGAAAGCTTCTTTCTAGTTATTTCTGAGCATATTTCCTTTGTCACCATATTCTTCATTGCCATCGAAATACCCCTTCTTCTCAGATTCCCCAAAAATAGTTTTACCAAACTGCTCAATGAAAGAATGGTGTAACTCTGTGAGAATAAAATCATACATCACAAATCTGTTTCTCAGAAAGCTTCTTTCTAGTTTTTATCTGAGGATATTTATTTTTTCACCATAGGCCTCAATGCACTCCCAAATATCCCTTCACAGATTCCATGAAGAGTGTGTGCAAAGTGCTCCATAAAAAGAAAGTTGTTATTCTGTGAGATG
Organism: Trachypithecus francoisi; assembly: GCF_009764315.1. Lineage (NCBI taxonomy): Eukaryota > Metazoa > Chordata > Mammalia > Primates > Cercopithecidae > Trachypithecus > Trachypithecus francoisi. Next base: position 1,035 of record NW_022680991.1, on the reverse strand, counting down.
TATACAAACATTACAAAGAACTTTCTTAGAAAACTTCTTTGTAGTTTTTATCCAAGAATCTTTCCTTTGTCACCATAAGCTTCAAAGCACTCCCAAATATCCCTTCTCTGATTCCCCAAAAATGGTGCTACCATACTGCTCCATGGAAAAAATGGTGTAACTCTGTGAAATGAATTCACACATCGAAAAGCTGTTTCTCAGTAAGATCCTTACTAGCTTTTATCTGAGAATATTTCCTTTTTCAACCTATTCCTCTATGAGCTCCAGAATATCATATTGCAGATTCCATGAAAAAAGTGTTAATAACCTCTCAATGAAAAGAATGGTGTGGCTTTGTGAGATCAATTCAGACATCACAAAGCAGTTCCACAGAAAGCTTCTTTCTGGTTTTTATGTGAAGATATTTACTTTGTCTCCATAGGCTTCAATGTGATCCAAAATATCCCTTCTCAGATACCCCAAAAACAGTGCTACCAAACTGCTCCATGAGAAGAATCATGTAACTCTGTGAGATGAATTAACACACCACATAGCAGTTTCTTTGAAAGCTTCTTTCCAGTATTTATCTCAGGATATTTTCTTTTTCACCATATTCCTCATTGTGCTACCGAATATCCCATTGCAGGTTCCACGAAAAAAGTGTTGGCAAATTTCTCAATGAAAAGAACAGTGTAACTCTGTGAGATGAATTCACAGATGACAAAACAGTTTCTCAGAAAGTTTCTATTTTTTATCTGATGGTATTTACTTATTCACCATATGCCTCAATGTGCTCCCAAATATCCCTTTGCAGAATCCACAAAAACAGTGATTCCAAACAGCTCCATGAAAAGAAACGTTTAACTCTTTGAGATGAATTCACACATCACAAAGAACTAACTGAGAAAATTTATTTGTAGTTTTTATCTGAGGTTACTTCTTTTGTCACCATAATCTTCAATACATTCACAAATATCCCTTCTCTGATTCCCCCAAAACAGTGCTACCATACTGTTCCATAAAAATAATGGTTTAACTCTGTGAAATGAATTGACA
>NW_022680990.1:0-50331 GCF_009764315.1 Trachypithecus francoisi | reverse complement strand
GATATTAATTGGATTCGGCCAACTCTAGGCATTCCTACTTATGCCATGTCAAATTTGTTCTCTATCCTAAGAGGAGATACAGATTTAAATAGTAAAAGAATATTAATCCCAGAGGTCTGTGTCAGGCAAAAAATATTGTACAACATTGTACCCAGTGTCAAGTACTATACCTGCCCACCCAAGAGGCAGGAGTTAATCCCAGAGGTCTGTGTCCTAATGCATTATGGCAAATGGTTGTTACCCGTGTACCTTCATTTGGAAAATTGTCATATGTTCATGTAACAGTTGACACTTATTCACATTTCATATGGGCAACATGCCAGACAGGAGAAAGTACTTCCCATGTTAAAAAACATTTATTATCTTGTTTTTCTGTGATGGGAGTTCCAGAAAAAATTAAAACTGACAATGGACCAGGTTATTGTAGTAAAGCTTTCCAAAAATTCTTAAATCAGTGGAATATTACACATACAACAGGAATTCCTTATAATTCCCAAGGACAGGCCATAGTTGAAAGAACTAATAGAACACTCAAAACTCAGTTAGTTAAACAAAAAGAAGGGGAAAAGAGTAAGGAGTGTACCTCTCCTCAGATGCAGCTTAATCTAGCACTCTATACTTTAAATTTTTTAAACATTTATAGGAATCAGACTACTACTTCTGCAGAACAACATCTTACTGGTAAAAAGAACAGTCCACATGAAGGAAAACTGATTTGGTGGAAAGACAACAAAAATAGGGCATGGGAAATAGGGAAGGTAATAACCTGGGGAAGAGGTTTTGCTTGTGTTTCACCAGGAGAAAATCAGCTTCCTGTTTGGATACCCACTAGACATTTGAAGTTCTACAATGAACCCATCGGAGATGCAAAGAAAAGCGCCTCCACAGAGACGGAAACACCACAATCGGGCACCATTGACTCACAGGATGAATCAAGTGGTGATATTAGAAAACAGATGAAGTCACCACACACCAAGAAGGTAGAGCTGCCGACCTGGGCACAGTTAAAGAAGCTGACACTGTTAGCTATAAAAAGCCTAGCTAGCACAAAGGTGACACAAACCTCAGAAAAAATGCTGTTTGCAGCTTTAATGGTTGTATCAACGGAGGTAAGTCTCCCCATGCCTGCAGGAGCAGCTGCAGCTAATTATACCTACTGGGTCTATGTGCCTTTCCCGCCCTTAATTCACGCAGTCACATGGATGGATAATCCTATTGAAGTATATGTTAATAATAGTGTGTGGGTACCTGGTCCCACAGATGATCGTTACCCTGCCAAACTGGAGGAAGAAGGAATAATAATAAATATTTCCATTGGATATCGTTATCCTCCTATTTGCCTAGGGAGAGCACCAGGATGTTTAATGCCTGCTATTTAAAATTGGTTGGTACCTAATCTCAAGCCCACCTGTAAATTTATTTATCACATGGTAAGCGGAATGTCACTCAAACCACAGATAAACTATTTACAAGACTTCTCTTATCAAAGATCATTAAAATTTAGGCCAAAAGGGAAACCCTGCCCCAAGGAGATTTCCAAAGAATCAAAAGATTTAGTTTGGGAAGAATGTGTGGCCGATAGTGCCGTGATTTTACAAAACAATACATTTGGAACTGTTATAGATTGGGCACCTTGAGGTCAATTCTACCACAATTGCACAGGACAAACTCAATTCTGTCCCAGTGCACTAGTGAGTCCAACTGTTGATAGTGACTTAACAGAAAATTTAGACAAACATAAGCACAAAAAATTATAGTCTTTCTACCCTTGGAAATGGGGAGAAAAGGGAATCTCTACTCCAAGACCAAAAATAATAAGTCCTGTTTTTCGTCCTGAACATCCAGAATTATGGAGGCTTACTGTAGCTTCATACCACCTTAGAATTTGGTCTGGAAACCAAACTATAGAAACAAGAGATTATAAGCCATTTTACTCTATCAACCTAAATTCCAGTCTAACAGTGTCTTTACAAAGTTGTGTAAAACCCCCCTATATGTTAGTCATAGGAAATATAGTTATTAAACGAGACTCCCAAACTATAACTTGTGAAAATTGTAGATTATTTACTTGCATTGATTTGACTTTTGATTGGCAGCACCGTATTCTGCTAGTGAGAGCAAGAGAAGGCGTGTGGATCCCTGCGTCCATGGACCGACCATGGGAGGCCTCGCCATCCATTCATATTTTGACTGAAGTATTAAAAGTCATTTTAAATAGATCCAAAAGATTCATTTTTACTTTAATTGCAGTGATTATGGGATTAATTGCAGTCACATCTACAGCCGCTGTGGCAGGAGTTGCATTGTACTCTTCTGTTCAGACAGTAAGCTTTGTTGACAATTGGCAAAAGAATTCCACAAGGTTGTGGAATTCACAATCTGGTATCGATCAAAAATTGGCTAATAAATTAATGACCTTAGACAAACTGTCATTTGGGTGGGAGATAGGCTCATGAACTTGGAACATCGTTTCCAGTTACAGTGTGACTGGAATACGTCAAATTTTTGTATTACACCCCAAGTTTATAATGAGTCTAAACATCACTGGAACATGGTAAGACGCCATCTACAGGGAAGAGAAGATCATCTCACTTTAGACATTTCTAAATTAAAATAACACATTTTTGAAGCCTCTCAGAGTCACTTAAATATTGTGCCTGGAGCTGAGGCGTTAGATCAAGTGGCAAAAAATCTTTATGGATTAAACCCCATGACTTGGATTAAGTCTATTGGGAACTCTACTGCAGTACATTTTGGAATTATGTGTCTCTGTTTAATTGGCTTGTTTTTAATGTGCCGGACCAGTCAAAGAATCCTGCGCCAAAATCGAGAGTACGAACAAGCCTTCATCGCCATGGCACACTTATATAGAGGGAAAGGGAGGGAGAATGTTGCAGGAAGTCAGGGACCTTGAACGGAGGGACTGGCTGAAGCCACAGCAGAAAACATAAAATATGAAGATTTCATGGACATTTTATTAGTTCTCCAAAATTTATACTTTTGTAATTTCTTATGTCTGTCTTTAATCTCTTAATCCCACCATTTTCTTTGTAAGATGAGGAGGATATATGTCACCTCAGGACACTGTGATGATTGCCTTAACTGCACAAATTGTTTGTAGAGCATGTGTGTTTGAACAATACGAAAACTGGGCATCTTGAAAAAAGAGCAGGATAACAGCGGTGTTCAGGAAACAAGGGAGGTAACCTTGAACTGGCCGCTGGTGAGCCGGACGGAACAGAGCCATAACTTTTCTCCTTTTGCACACAAATAGGAGAGATATCACTGAATTCTTTTTCTCAGCAAGGAATATCCCTGAGAAAAAGAATGCGCTCTGAGGGTAGGCCCCCTTGGAGGTGTGCCGCCTTTTACGGTTGAAGCCGAAGGAATGAAATAAGCCCCGGCCTCCTGTAGTGCTCCCAGCCTTATTAGGATGAGGAAATTCCCACCTAATAAATTTTGGTCAGTCAGGTTGTCTGCTCTCAAACCCTATTTCCTGATAAAATGTTATCAATGACTATGCGTGCCCAAAATTTCATTAGCAATTTTAATTTTAATTTTAACACCATCCTGTGAACTCATCCTGCCTCCACTTGCTTTGTGATATTCTATTACCTTGTGAAGTATGTAATCTCAGTGTCGTGATGACAATGGTGGTTTTATTGAAAAGAAAAGGGGGAAATGTGGGGAAAAGAAAGAGAGATCAGCCTGTTACCGTGTCTATATAGAAGGAAGTAGACATAAGAGACTCCATTTAGTTCTGTATTTGAAATGCTGTTAATCTGTGACCCTACCCCCAACCTTGTCCTTGCAAGAAATATGCGCTGTGGTGACTCAAGGTTTAATGGATATTGGGCTGTGCAGGATGTGTCTTTGTTAAACAAGTACCTGAAGGCAGCCTGCTGGTTAAAAATCCTGCCCGTCCCTGGGCAATGGAACATCTCCGGGTAAAACCATTGTGTGCTTTGTTTACTGAGCAAGGAGAAAACCGCCTTTAGGAATAAGGTGGGGCTTGCTGGAGCAATACTGCTAAAAGGCTTATGGAGATGTTCGCATATGCATCTCAAGCCACAGCATTTTCCTTTAAACTTATTCATGTTACAAGGATTTTTGTTCATATGTCTTACTGCTGATTTCCTCCCTACAATGATCCTATTGTCCAGCCACTCCCTTATCTTTTTGATGGTAAAGATAATTATCAATAAATACTAAGGGAACTCAGAGGCCGGTGCCGGTGTGGGTCCTCTGTAAGCACAGCACCGGTCTCCCGGGCCCCGTTTTTCTTTCTCTATACTTTGTCTCTGTGTCTTATTCCTTTTCTAAAGTCTCTCGTTCCACCTAATGAGAAACACCCACAAGTGTGGAGGGACAGGCCACCCCTTCATTGGGAGATCCACTGTTCTCTTCAAAGCTGTCAGACAGAGTTGTTTGCATCTGCAGAGGTTTCTGCTGCTTTTTTTTGTTGTTGTTGTTGTTATTGTTTAGCTGTCCCCTGTCCCCAGAGGTGGAGTCTACAGAGACAGCTTCCTTGAGCTGCTGTGAGATCCACCCAGTTCGAGCTTCCCAGTGGCTTTGTTTACCTACTTAAGCCTCAGCAATGGTGGGCACACCTCCCCCAGCCTCGTTGCTGTCTTGCAGTTAGATCGCAGACTGTTGTGCTAGCAATGAGGGAGGTTCCATGAGCGTGGGACCCTCCCGGCCAGGTATGGGATATAATCTCCTGGTGTGCCATTTAGCTTAAAGCGCAGTATTGGTGTGGGAGTTACCCGATTTTCCAGGTGTTGTGTGTCTCAGTTCCCCTGGCTAGGAAAAGGGATTCCCTTCCACCTTGTGCTTCCCAGGTGAGGCGATGCCTCACCCCGCTTCAGCTCTCACTGGTCGGGCTGCAGCAGCTGACCAGCACCTACTGTCTGGCACTCCCTAGTGAGATGAACCTAGTACCTCAGTTGAAAATGCAGAAATCATTGGTCTTCTGTGTCACTCTCGGTGGGAGTTGGAGACTGGAGCTGTTCCTATTCGGCCATCTTGCTCTGCCCCACTCCCTTCCCAAATATCCCTTTCTAGATTCCATGAAAACAGTGTTTGCAAACTGCTGAATGAAAAGAAATGTATTACTCTGTGAGATGAATAGACACATCACAAATAAGTTTGTTAGAAAGCTTCCTTCTATTTTATTCTAAGGATATTTCTTTTGTCAGCATATGCTTCAAAGAAATCTTAAAATATCGTTTTTCAGATTCCCCAAAAAGAATGCAACCAAACTCCTCCACGAAAAGAAAGGTGTGACTCTATGACATGAATTCACACATCACAAAGCAGTTTCACAGATGGTTTCTTATTGGTTTTATTGGAGGATATTTCCTTTTTCACAGTAGGCCTCAATGAGCTGCCAAATATCCCTTAGCAGATTCCCTGATAACAGCGTTAGCAACTTTTCCATGAAAAGAAAGGTGTAATTCTGGGAGATGAATTCACACATCAGCAAAAAATTTCTCAGAAAGCTTATATCGAGTTTTTGTCTGAGGATATTCCTTTGTCACCATATGCTTCAATGCGATCCAAAGTATCCCTTCTCAGTTTCCCTGAAACCAGTTTTACCAATCTGATTCAGGAGAATTTTGTAACTCTGTGAGCTGAATTAACATATCATAAAGCAGTTTATCAGAAAGCTGCTTTCTACTTCTAACATGAGGATACTTCTTATGCCACCATAAGCTTCAATGCACTCTGAAATATCAGATTACAGAATCCAAGAAAACAGTGTCAGCAAACTGCTCTAAGAAGAGGACACTGTAACTCTGGGAGGTGAATGCATACATCATCAAGTAGTTTCTCACATAACTTCTTTCTAGTTTTTATCTGAGGTTATTTCCTTTTTCACTATAGGCCTCAATGTACTCCCAAATATCACATTGCAGATTCCATGAAAACAGTGTTAGCAAACTGCCATGAATAGAAAGATGTAACTCTGTGACAGGAATTCACAAATCACAAAGAACTTTCTCAGAAAGCTTCTTTCTTGTTTTTACCTGAGGATATGTCCTTTGTCACCATAGGCTTCAATGTGATTCAAATTATCCCTTCTCAGATTCCCCAAACACAGTGCTACAAAACTATTCCATGAAAAGAATGGTGTAACTCAGTGAGATGAATTCACACATCACAAAGCAGTTTCTCATAAATCTTCTTTCTAGTGTTTTTCAGAGGATAATTCCTTTTTCACCATAGGCCTCAACTCGCTCCAAAATATCCCTCTGTAGATTCCAAGAAAATAGAGTTAGCAAACTGATCCATGAAAAGAAAGGTGTTAGCCTCTGAGATGACTACATACATCACAAAGCAGTTTCTCAGAAAGCTACCATCCAGTTTTTTCTTGAGGATATTTCCTTTGTCATCATAAGATTCAATGCATTCCAAAATATCCCATTACAGATTCCACGAAAACTGTGTTAGAAAACTGCTATATGAAAACAAAAGTGTAACACTGTGAGATGAACTCACACATCACAAAGCAGTCTCTCAGAAAGTTTCTTTCTAGTTTTTATCTGAGGATATTTAGTTTTTTTTTACCATAGGCCTCAATGCTCTTCCAAATATCCCCTTGCAGATTCCACGAAAACAGTGCTATCAAACAGCTCAATGAAAAGTACAGTGTAATTCTGTGACATGAATTCAAACATCACAATTCAGTTTCTCAGAAAGCTTCCTTCTAGTTTTTATCTGAGGATATTTCCTTTTTCACTATAGGCCTCCAAATGCTCCCAAATATCACTTTGCAGATTACACGAAAACAATGTTAGAAAACTGCTCAATGAAAGGAACAGTATAACTCTGTGAGATGAATTCACACATCACAAAGCAGTTTCTCAGAAACGTTCTTTTTAGTTTTTATATGAGAATATTTCCTTTTTCACCGTAGGCCTCAATGTGCTCTCAAATATCCCTTTCCAGATTCCACGAAAACAGAGTTTTCAAAGAGCTCAATGAAAAGAACGGTGTAACTCTTTGAGATTAATTCATGCATCATAAAACAGTTTATCATAAATCTTCTTCTAGTTTTTATCTAAGGATATTTAGTTTTTCACAGTAGGCTTCAATGGCCTTCAAATTATACCATTGCTGATTCCAAGAAAATTGTGTTAGCAAATTGCTGAATGAAAAGTAAAGTATAACTCTGTGAGATGAATTCACACATCACAAAAGAGTTTCTCAGAATGCTCCTTTTTGGTTTTTATCTGAGGATATTTAGTTTTTCACCATAGGCCTCAATGCACTCCCAAATATCCCCTTGCAGATTACACGAAAAGAGTGTTAGCAAACTGCTCCATGGAAAGAAATGTGTAACTCCATGAGATGAATTCACACATCACAAAGAAGTTTCTCAGAAAGCTTCTTTCTATTTTTTATCTGAGGATAGTTCCTTTTTCACCATAGGCTTCAATGCAATCCAAGATATCTTTTCTCAGAATCCCCAAAAAGATTGTTACCAAACTGCTCTATGAATAGAAAGGTGTAACTCTGTTAGATGAATTCAAAAATCACAAAGCAGTTCGAGAGAATCTTCTTCTAGTTTTTATCTGAGGATATTTCCTTTGACAACGTAGGCTTCAATGCAATCTGAAATATCCCTTCTCAGATTCCCCAAGAAGAGTGCTACCAAACAGCTCCATGAAAAGAATGGTGTAACTCAGTGAGATGAATTCACCCAGCACAAAGCTGTTTCTCAGAAAGCTTCTTTCTAGTTTTTATCAGAGAATATTTAGTTTTTCACCATAATATTCAATGCACTTCGAAATATCCCATTGCAGATTCCAAGAAAGCAGTGGTAGCAAACTGCTCAATGAAAAGAACAGTGTAACTCTGTGAGATAAATTCACATATTCAAAAGCATTTTCTCAGAAGGCTTCTTTCTAGTCTTTATCAGAGGATATTTCCTTTTTCACTATAGGCCTCAATGCGCTCCCAAATATCCCTTTGCAGATTTCACGAAAAGAGTGTTTTCAAACAACTCCATGAAAAAAAAAACTCTGTGAGATGAATTTGCACGTTTCAAGGAATTTTCTCAGAGTGCTTCTTTCTAATTTTTAACTGAGAATATTTACTTTGTCACAATAGGCTTCAATGCTATCCAAAGTATCTCTTTTCAGATTCCCCCAAAAACAGTGCTAACAATCTGATCCATGAAAAGAATCGTGTATCTCTGTGAGATGAAATAAAAACACACAAATCTGTTACTCAGAAAGCTTCTTTCTAGTTTTTATATGAGGATATTTCCTTTGTCACCATAGGCTTCAATGCAATCCAAAATATCCCTTCTCAGATTCCCCAAAAACAGTGCTACCAAATTGCTGCAAGAAAAGAAACGTATAACTCTGTGAGATGAATTCACAAATCAGAAAACAGATTCCCAGAAAGCTTCTTTCTAGTTTTTGTCTGAGGATATTTCTTTGTCACCATAAGCTTCAATGCACTGCGAAATATCCCATTGCAGACTCCAAGAAAACAGTGCTAGCAAACTGCTCAATGAAAAATACAGTATAACCCTGTGAGATGAATTCACATATCACAAAGCAGTTTCTCAGATAGCTTCTTTTTGCTTTTTATCTGAGGATATTTCCTATGTAACCATAGGCTTCAATGTACTCCCAAATATGCTGTTGCAGATTCCATGAAAACAGTGTTATCAAACTGATCAATGAAAAGAATGGTGTAACTCTGTGAGATGAATTCACACAACAGAGAGGACCTCCTCAGAAAGTTTCTTTATGTTTTTTTCCTGAGGGTATGTTCTTTCTCAACGCAGGTTTCAATGCAATCTAAAATATGCCTTCTCAGAATCCCCAAAAACAGTGCTATCAAATGGTGCATGAAAAGTATCATGTAACACTCTTAGATGAATTAACGCATCACAAAGCAGTTTCTCAGAATGTTTCTTTGTCTTTTTTATCTGAGGATATTTCATTTATCATTGTAGGTCACAATGCGCTCAAAATATCCCTTTGCAGATTCCACGAAAACAGTGTTAGAAAACTCCTCCATGAAAAGAAAGTTGTAACTCTGTGAGATGAATTCACACATCACAAGGAGCTCTCTCAGAAAACTTCTTTCTAGTTTTTGGATGAGGATATTTGTTTGTCACCATAGGCTTGAATGCAATTCAAATTATCCCTTCTCAGATACTCCAAAAACAGTGCTACCAAACTGCTCCATGAAAAGTATCCTGTAACTCTGTGAGATGAATTCACAAATGAAAAAGCAGTTTCTCAGAAAGCTTCTTTCTATTTTTTGTCTGAGAATATTTCCTTTGTCAATGTAACCTTCAATGTGCTCAGAAATATCCCACTGCAGATTCCAAGAAAACAGTGTCAGCAAACTGCTCCATGAAAAGAACAGTGTAACTCTGTGAGATGAATTCACACATCACAAAACAGTTTTTCAGAAAGTTTCCTTCTAGTTTTGGCTGAGGATATTTCCTTTCTCACCGTAGGCCTCAATACACTCTCAAATATCTCTGCAGATTCCACTAAAACAGTGTAAGCAAACTGTTCCATGAAAATTGAGGTGTAACTCTATGAGATGATTTTACACAAAGCAAAGTCCTTTCTCAGGAAGCTTCTCTCTACCTTTTGTCTGAGGATATTTCTTTTGTCACCATAGGCTTCAAGGTGATCCAAAATATCCCTTCTGAGATTCCCCAAAAACAGTGCTACCAAACTGCTCCATGAAAATAATCATATAACTCTGTGAGATGAATTAACACATCACAAAACGGTTTCTCAGAGAGCTTCCTTCTAGTTTTTATCTGAGGATATTTCATTTTTTACCATAGGCCTCAATGCACTCCCATATATCCTTTTGCAGATACCTCAAAAACAGTGTTAGCCAACTGCTCAATGAAAAGAACACTGTACTCATACATCACAAAGCAGTTTCCCAGAAAGCTTCTTTCTTGTTTTTATCTGAGGATATTTCCTATTTCAACATAGGCCTCAAGGTGCTCCCTATGCAGATTTCACAAAATCAGTGTTAGTAAAGTGCCCCAAGAAAATAAGGTGTAACTCCATGAGATGAATTCACAAATCACAAAGCTGTTTCTCAGAAAGCTTCTTCTGAGAAGAAAATAGTGTTAGCAAACTGTGCAATGAAAAGAACAGTGTAAATATGTGAGACGAATTCACACATCACAAAGCAGATTCTCAGAATGTTTCTTTTTGTTTTTATCTGAGGATATTTCCCTTTTCACTATAGGCTTCAATGCGCTCCAAAATATCCTATTGCAGATTCCACAAAAACAGTGTTATTAAACTGCTCCATGAAAAGAAAGACGTAACTCTGTGAGATGAATTCACACATTACAAAGAACTTTCCCAGAAGGCTTCTTTCTAGTTTTTATCTGAGGATATTTCCTTTGTAACCATAGGCTTCAATGCAATCCTAAATATCCCTTCTCAGATTTCCCAAAAACAGTGTTACCAAACTGATCCATGAAAGGAACCATGTTACTCCATGATTTGAATTAATACATCACAAAGCAGTTTCTCAGAAAGCTTCTTTCTGGTTTCTGTATGAGGATATTTCCTTTGTCACCAGAAGATTCAAAACACTCCAAGACATCCTATTGCAGACACGAATAAATAAAAAGAGTTAGCAAACTGCTCATTGAAGAACAGTGTAACTCTGTGACAAGAATTCACACATCACAAAGCAGTTCATCAGAAAGTTTCTTTCTAGTTTTTATCTGAGGGTATGTCCTTTTTCACCATAGGACTCTAAGTGCTCCCAAATATTCCTTTTCAGATTCCATGAAAAGAGTGTTAGGAAGCATCTCCATGAATAGAAAGGTGTAACTCTGTGAGATGAAATAAAACATCACAAAGAACTTTCTCAGAAAGCTTCTCTCTAATTTTTACGTGAGGATATTTCCTTTCTGACCATAGACCTCAATGTGCTCCCAAATATCCCTTTGCAGATTCCATGAAAACAGTGTCAGCAAACTGCTCCATGAAAACAACAGTGTATTTCTGTGACATGAGTTCAAAAATCACAAAGGTGTTTCTCAGAAAGATTCTTTCCAGTTTTTATGAGGCTATTTCCTCTTTCACCATAGCCTTCAATGTGATCCAAAATGTTGCTTCTCAGATTCTCCAAAAACCCTGCCCCCAAACTGATCCAGGAAAAGAATCCTGTGACTCTGTGAGATGAACTCACACATCACAAAGCCGTTTCTCAGAAAGTTTCTTTGTTGTTTTTATCTGAGGATATTTCCTTTGTCACCATAGACTTCAATGTTCTCCCTAATATCCTACTGCAGATTCCCCAATAAACCGAGTTATCAATCTGCTCAATGAAAAAGATGGCGTAACTCGGTGTGAAGAATTCACACATTATGAAGCAGTTTCTCAGAAATCTCCCTTTCAGTTTTTATCTGAGGATATTTACTTTGTCACCATAGGCTTCAATGCAATCCAAACTATCCCTTCTCAGATTCCCCAAAAACAGTGTTACCAAACAACACCTTGAAAATCGTGTAACTCTGTGAGGTGAAATCACACATCACAAAGAACTTTATGATAATGCTTTTGTCTAGTTTTTATCTGAGGACATTTCCTTTGTTACCATAGTCTTAAATGCGATTAAAAATATCCCTTTCCAGATTCCCCCAAAACAGCACTACCAAACTGATCCATGAAGAGAATTGTGTAACTCTGTGAGATGAATTAACATACCACAAAGTGATTTCACAGAAAGCTTCTTTCTTGTTTTTACATGAGGATATGTCCTTTGTCACCATAAGCTTCAATGCGCTCTGAAATATCCCATTGCAGATTGCAAGAAAACACGACTAGCAAACTGCTCAATGAAAAGAACAGTGCAACTCTGTGAGATGAATTCACACATCACAAAGCAGTTTCTCAGAAAGATTCTTTCTAGTTTTATCTGAAGATATTTCCTTTGTCACCATAGGCTTCAATGTGATCCAACATATCCCTTCTCAGATTCCCCAAAATCACTGCTACCAAACTAAACCATGAAAAGAATCATATAACTCTATGTGATGAATTAACACATGACAATGCAGTTGCTCAGAAAGCTTCTTTCTTGCTTTTACATGAAGATATTTCCTTTGTCACCATAAACTTCAATGCGCTCCCAAATATCAGACTGCAGATTCCCCAAAAACAGTGTTATCAATCTGCTCAAGGAAAATAATGGTTGAACTCTGTGAGTTGAATTCACACATCACAAAGCAGTTTATCAGAGAGCTTCCTTCTAGTTTTTTCTGAGGATATTTCCTTTTTCACTATAGCCCTCATTGCACTCCCATATATCCCTTTTCGGATTCCATGAAAACAGTGTTAGCAAACTGCTCATTAAAAAGAACAGTGTAACTCTGTGAGATGAAGTCACACATCACAAAGCAGTTTCTCAGAAGGCTTCTTTTTGGTTTCTTTCTAAAGATATCTACTTTGTCACCATAGGCTTCATAGCACTCCCAAATATCACTTTGCAGATTCCACGAAAACAGTGTTAATAAACTTGAAAAGAAAGCTGTAACTGTGTGAGATGGATTCACACATCAGCAAGAACTTTCTCAGAAAGTTTCCTTCTAGATTTTATATCTGAGGATATTTTATTTGTCACAATAGGCTTCAATGTGATCCAAAATATCCCTTTTCAGATTCCCCAAAAACACTGCTACCAAACTGATCCAGGAAGAGAATAGTGAAACTCTGTGAGATGAATTCACACATCACATAGCGGTTTCTCTGAAAACTTATTTATAGTTTTTATATGAGGATGTTTCCTTTGTCACCATAATCTTCAAAGCACAACAAAATATCCCAATGCAGATTGCAAGAACACAGTGTTAGCAAACTGCTCAAGGAAAAGAATATTGTAACTGTGTGAGATGAATTCCCACATCACAAAGCAGTTTCTTAGAAAGCATCTTTCTAGTTTTTATCTGAGTATATTTCCTTTTTCACCATAGACCTCAATGCACTCCCAAATATCTCAGTGCAGATTCCACAAAACAGTTTTGGTAAACTGCTCTGTGAAAATAAAGGTGTAACACTGTGAGATGAATTCACACATCACAAAGACCTTTCTCAGAAAGCTCCTTCTAGTTTTATTGGAGGATATTTTCTTTGTCACCATAGGCTTCAATCTGATCCAAAATATCTCTTCTCAGAATCCCCATTGCAATGCTACCAAACAGATCCATGAAAAGAATTTTGTAAGTCTGTGAGATGAATTATCACATTGCAAAACGGTTTATCAGAAAGTTTCTTTCTTGCTTTTATATGAGAATATTTCCTTTGTGAACGTAAGCTTCAGTGAGCTCTGAAGTATCCCATTGCATATTCCAAGAAATCACTGTTAGCAAACTGCTCAGTGAAAAGAACAGTGTAAATCTGTGAGATGAATTCACACATCAGAACACCATTTCAAAGAAACTTTGTTTCGAGTTTTAATCTGAGGATATTTCCTTTGTCACTATAGGCTTCAATGCGATCCAAAATATGCCTCCTCAGGTTCGCCAAAATCAGTGCTACCAAGCTGATTCATGGAAAGAATCACATAATTCTGTGGGGTAAATTAACACTTGACAAATCTGTTTCTCAGGAAGCTTCTTGCTAGTTTTTATATGAGGATATTTCTTTTGTCACAATAAGCTTCAATGCACTCTGATATATCCCATTGTAGTTTCCAAGAAAACTGTGTTAGCTAACTGCTAAATGTAAAGAATAGTGTAACTCAGTGAGATGAATTCACACATCACAAGGCAGTTTCTCAGAAAGCTTCCTTCTAGAGTTTATCTGAAGATATTTCCTTTTCCAACGTAGGTGTCAATGCGCTCCTAAATATCCCTTTGAAGATTCCACAAAAACAGTGTCAGCAAACTGCTCCATGAAAACAACAGTGTAACTCTGTGATGTGAATTCATGCATCACAAAGCAGTTTCTCAGAAAGATTCTTTCCAGGTTTTTATGAGGATATTTCGTTTCTTACCATAGGTTTCAAATATCCTTTCTCAGATTCAAAGTAAACAGTGTTAGCAAACTGCCCAATGAAAAGAAGACTGTAGCTCTGTGAGATGAATTCACACATCACAAAGCAGTTTTACAGAAAGCTTCTTTTTCATTTTTAACTGAGGATATTTCTTATGTCACGTAGGCTTCAATGTTCACCCAAATATCCTACTGCAGATTTCAAGAAAACAGTGTTATCAAACTGATCAATGAAATGAACAGTGTAGCTCTGTGAGATGAATTCAAACATCACACAACAGTTTTTCAGAAGTCTTCTTTCTAGTTTTTTTCTGAGGATACTTCTTTTGTCACTCTGGGACTCAAAGTGCTTCCAAATATCCTTTGCAATATCCATGATAACAGTGCTAGCAAACTGCTCCATGAAAAGACAGATGTTACTCTGTGAGGTGAATTCCCACATCACAAAGACGTTTCACAGAAAGCTTCTTTCTAGTTTTTGTCTGAGGATATTTCTTTTTCACCATAGGTCTCAATGTGCTCCCAAATACCCCTTTGCAGATTCGAAGAAAACAGTGTTAGCAAATTGCTCCATAAAAAGAAAGGTGTAATTCTGTGAAATGAATTCACATGTCACAAAGAAGTTTCTCAGAAAGCTTATTTCTAGTTTTTATCTGATTATATTTCCTTTGTCACCGTAGGCCTCAGGACAATTCAAAATATCCCTTCTCAAATTCCCGAAAAACAATGCTACCAAACTGCTCCAGGAAAAGAGTCGTGTAACTCTGTGAGATGAATTCACACATCACAAAGCAGTTTCTCAGAAAGCTTCCTTCTAGTTTTCGTTTGAGGTTATTTTCTATGTCTCCCTAAGCTTCAATGTGCTCCAAAACATCCCATTGCAGTATCCAAGAAAACAGTGTTAGCATATTGCTCAGTGAAAATAACAGTGTAACTCTGTGAAGTGAATTCACGCATCACAAAGTTGTTTCTCAGAGAGCTTCCTTTTGGATTATCTATGAGGATAATTCCATTGTCACTATAGGCTTCAATGAGCTCCCAAATATCCTATTGCAGATGCTCTAAAAACAGTGATAGCAAACTGCTCCATGAAAAGAGTAGTGTAATTCTGTGGGAAGAATTCACATATCACAAAGCAGTTTCTCAGAAAAATTCTTTCTAGTTTTTATCTGAGGATGTTTTCTTTCTCACCGTAGGCCTCAATGCACTCCCAAGTATCCCTTTACAGATTCCACGAAAACAGTGTTAGCAAACTGCTGCATAAAAAGAAAGATGTATCTCTGTGAGATGAATTCACACATTACAAAGATCTTTCTCAGAAACCTTCTTTCTAGTTTTTGTCTGAGGATATTTTCTTTTTCACCATAGGCCTCAATGCACTCCCAAATATCCCATTGCAGATTCCAAGAAAACAGTGTTAGCTAACTGCTCAATGAAAAGAATCGTGTAACTCTTTGAGATGAATTCACACATCACAAAGAAGTTTCTCAGAAAGCTTCTTTTTGCTGTTTATCTGAGGATATTTCCTTTGTTACTATAGACTTCTACGTGATCCCAAATATTCTATAGCAGATTCCACGAAAACAATGTTAGCAAACTGCTTCATGAAAAGAAAGGTGTAACTCTATGAGATGAATTCACACATGACAGCGAACTCTCTCAGAAAGCTTCTTTCTAGTTTTTAGCTGAGGATATTTCCTTTGTCACCATAGGCTTCATTGCGATTTTGAATATCGTTTCCTAGATTCCCCCAAAACAGTGCTACCAAATTGATCCATGATAAGAATCGTGTAACTCTGTGAGATGAATTAACACATCTCAAAGCCGTTTCTCAGAAAGCCTCCTTCTAGTGTTTTTATGAGGATATTTCCTTTGTCACCGAAGGCTTCAATGAGATCCAAATTATCCCTTCACAGATTCCCCAAAAGCATTGCTCCCAAACTGCTCCATGAAAAGGATGATGTAATTCTGTGAGATGAATTCACAAATCACAAAGCAGTTTCCCAGAAAGCTTCTTTCTAATTTTTGTGTGAGGATATTTCCTTTGTCATCATAAGCTTCAATGCATTCCAAAATATCCCATTGCAGATTCCAAGAAAAGAGTGTTAGCAATCTGCTCAATGAAAAGGACAGTGTAACTCTGTGAGAAGAATTCACACATCACAAAGAAGTTTCTCAGAAACCTTCTCTCTAATTTTTATCTGGGAATATTTACTTTTCCACCATATGCCTCAATGAGCTCAGAAATATCCCCTTGCAGATTCCCGAAAACAATGTTAGCAAACTGCTCCATGAAAAGAAAGGTATAACTCTGTGAGATGAATTCACACATGACAGAGAACTCTCTCAGAAAGCTTATTTCTAGTTTTTAGCTGAAGACATTTCCTTTGTCACCATAGGTTTCACTGCAATCCAAAATATCCCTTCTCAGATTCTCAGAAAACAGTGCTACCAAATTACTCCATGAAAAATGTCATGTAACTCTGTGAGATGAATTCACAAATCACAAAGCAGTTTCTCAGAAAGCTTCTTTCTAGTTGACCTCTGAGGATACTCCTTTGTCACCATAAGCTTGAATGTGCTCCGAAATACCAAATTGCAGATTTCAAGAAAGCAGGGTTAGCAATGTTTTCAATGAAAAGAACAGTGTAACTCTGTGAGATGAACTCACACATCACAAAGCAATTTATCGGAAAGCTTCTTTCTGGTTTTTACTTATGATATTTTATTTGTCACCATAGGATTCAATGCACTTCCAAATATCCTATGGCATATTCCACGAAAAGAGAGATTTCAAACATATCAATGAAAAGATCAGTGTAACTATGTGAGGTGAATTCACACAGTATAAAGCAGTTTCTCAAAAGGTTTCTCTTTAGTTTTTGTATGAGGATATTTCCTTTGTCACCATTGTCTTCAATATGATCCAAAATATCCTTTCTCAGATTCCCCAAAAACAGTCCTACCAAACTGATCCATGAAAAGAATCGTGTAACACTGTGAGATGAATTAACAAATCACAAAGTGGTTTCTTAGAAAGCTTCTTTCCAGTTTTTATTTGAGGGTATTTCCTTTGTCATCATAGGCTTCAATGCACTCCCAAATATCCTATTGCAGATTCCATGAAAACAGTGTTATCACACTGTTCAATGAAAAGAATGGTGTAACTCTGTGAGATAAATTGTCCCATCACATAGTAGTTTCTGAGAGAGCTTCTTTCTAGTTTTTATCTGAGGATATTTCCTTTTTCACTATCATCCTCAATGCGCTCCTAAACATCCCTTTGCAGATTCCATGAAAACAGTGTTTGCAAATTGCTGCATTAAAAAAAGGTGTAACTCTGTGACATGAAATCACACATTACCAGGAAGTTTTTCAGAAAGCTTCCATTTTGTTTTTATAGAATTATATTTCCTTTGTCACCGTAACTTTCACTGCATTCTGAAATATCCTATTGCAGATTCTGAGAAAACAGTGTTTGCAAACTGCTCCATGAAAAGAAAGATGTAACTATGAAATGAATTCACACATCACAAAGAACTTTCTCAGAAAGCTTCTTTCTAGTTTTTATCTGTGGATATTTCCTTTGCCACCAGTGGCTTAAATGTGATCCAAAATATCCCTTCTCAGATTCCTCAAAAACATTGCTACCAAACTGACATATGAAAAGAATCATGTAATTCTGTGAGATGAATTAGCACATCACAAAGCAGTTTCTCAGAAAGTTTCTTTCTGGTATTTATATGAGGATATTTCATTTGTCACCATAAGCTTCAATGTACTCTGAAATATTCCATTGCAGATTCCAAGAAAACAGTGTTAGCAAATTGTTCAATGAAAAGAACATTGTAACACTTTGAGATGAATCAGACATCACAAAGCAATTTCTCAGAAAGCTTCTTTCGGGTTTTAAGGTAGGATATTTCCTTTGTCACCATAAGCCTCAACTCACTAAAAAATATCCATTTGTAGATTCCATGAAAACAGTGTTAGCAAACTGCTCCGTGAAAAGAATGGTGCTACGCTGTAAAATGCATACTCACAAAACAAAGAAGTTTCTCAGAAAGATTCTTTCTAGTTTTTAATTGAGGATATTTCACTTGTCACCATAGGCTTCCTTGTGACGCAAAATATCCCTTTTCAGAGTCCCCAAGAAGAGTGCTACCAAACTGCTCCCTGAAAAGAAACGTGTAACTCCATGAGATGAATTCACAAATCACTAAGAAGTTTCTCAGAAAGTTTTTTCTATATTTTGTGTGAGGATATTTCCTTTTTCATCATAAGGTTCAATGCACTCCGAAATTTCCCATTACACATATCAAGAGAACTGTGTTAGCAAATTGCTCCATGAAAAGAACAGTGTTACCCTGTGAGATGAATTCACATATCACACAGCAGGTACTCAGAAAGTTCCTTTTTGTTTTTATCTGAGGATACTTCATTTGCCACCATACGCTTCAACGTGATCCAAAATATCCCTTCTCAGATTCCCCAAAAAGAGTGCTACAAAACTGATCCATGAAGAGAATCATGTAACTCAGTGATATGAATTAACACATGACAAAATGGTTTCTCAGAAAGATTCTTTCTAGTTTTTATATGAGGGTGTTTCCATTGCCACCATAAGCTTAAAATGCACTCCGAAATATCCCATTGCAGATTCCAAGAAAACAGAGTTAGCAAACCGCTCAATGAAAAGAACAGCGTAACTCTGTACAATGAATTCACACATCACTAAGCAGTTTCTCAGAAACTTTCTTTATCTGAGGATATTTTTTTTTTTCACCATAGGCCTCAATGTGCTCCCAAGTATCCCTTTGAAGATTCCTCGAAAACAGTGTTAGCAAACTTCCCCATGAATAAAAAGTTGTAACTCTGTGAGGTGAATTCACACATCACAAAGCAGTTTCTCAGAAAGCTTTTTTGGTTTAATCTGAGGATATTTCCTTTGTCACCATAGGCCTTTATGTGCTCACAAATATCACGTTGCAGATTCCACGAAAACATTGTTAGCAAACTACTCCATGAAAAGAAAGGTATAATAATGTGAGATTAATTCATACATCGGAAAGAACTTTCTCAAAAAGCTTCTTTCTCCTTTTTGTATGAGATTATTTCCTTTGTCACCATGGGCTTCAATGGGATCCAAAATATCCCTTCTCAGCGTCCCCAAAAAACATGCCTCCAAACTGCTCCATGAAAAGAATCGTGTAACTCTGTGAGAAGAATTCACAAATTACAAGGCGGTTTCTCAGAAAGCTTCTTTCTAGTTTTTTTCTGAGTATATATGCTTTTTAGCTGTAGTCCTCAATGCGATCCCAAATATCCCTTGGCAAATTCCACGAAAACAGTGTTAGCAAGCTGCTCCATGAAAAGAAAGTTGTAACTCTGTGAGATGAATTTACACATCACAAAGAAGTTTCTGATAAAGCTTCTTTCTAGTTTTTATCTGGTTATATATCCTTTGTTACCATAGGCTTCAATGTGATATAAAATATCCCTTCACTGATTCCCCAAAAACAGTGCTACCAAACTACTCCATGAACACAAAGGTGGAACTCTCTGAGATGAATTCAAAAATCACAAAGCAGTTTCTCAGAAAGCTTCTTTCTTGTTTTTGTCTGAGTATATTTCCTTTGTCACCATAAGTTTAAATGTGCTCCAAAATATCCCATTGCTGATTCCAAGAAAACAATGTTAGCAAACTGCTCAGTGTAAAGAACAGTGTAAGTGTGTGAGGTGAATTCACACAACACAAATCAGTTTCTCAGAATGTTTTTTTTTGGTTTTTATCTGAGGATATATCCTTTGTCAGCATATCCTTCAATGCGCTCCCAAATATCCTATTGCAGATTCCACGAAAACAGTGTTATCAAACTGCTCAATGAAAACAACAGTGTATCACTGTGAGATGAATTCACCCATTTGAAATTAGTTTCTAGGAAAGATTCTTTCCAGTTTTATCTGAGGATATTTCCTTTTACACCATAGGCCTCAATGCACGCCCATACATCACTTTCCAGATTCCCCGAAAAGAGTGTTTGCAAACTGCTCCATGAAAAGGAAAGTGTAACTCTGTGAGATGAATTCACACATCACAAAGAACCTTCTCAGAAGTGTTCTTTCATGTTTTTATCAGAAGATATGTATTTTGTCACCATAGGTTTCATCGCGATCCAAAATATCCCTTCTCAGACTCCCCAAAAACAATGTTACAAAACTGCCGCATGAAAAGAATAGTGTAACTCTGTGAGACGAATTCACACATCACAAAGCAGTTTCTCTGAAAGCTTTTTTCTAGTTTTTATCTGAGGATATTTCCTTTTTCACCATCGGCCTCAATGTGCTCCATAATATCCCATCACAGATTCCATGAAAAAAGTGTTAGCAAACTTCTCAATGAAAAGAATGGCATAACTCTGTGAGATGAATTCACAAATCACAAAGTAGTTTCTCAGAAAGCTTCTTTCTAGTTTTTATCTGAGGATATATCCTTTGTCACCATAGTCTTCAATGCGATTAAAATTATCCCTTCTCAGATTCCACAAAAAGAGTGCTATCAATCTGCTCCATGAAAAGAATCATGTAACTCTGTGAGATGTATTTACAAATCACAAAGCAGTTTGTCAGAAAGCTTCCTTCTAGTTTTTGTCTAAGGATATTTCCTTTTTCACTGTTTGCCTCAATGCACTTGTGAATATTCCTTTGCAGATTCCATGAAAATAGTGTTAGTAAACTGCTCCATGGAAAGCAAGGTGTAAATCTGTGACATGAATTCAAACATCAGAAAGCAGGTTCTCAGAAAACTTCTTGTTGGTTGTTCTCTGAGGATATTTCATTTGCACCATAGGTTTCAATGCACTCTCAGATATCCCTTCATAGACACCATAAATAGTGTGATGCCAAAGTGCTCCCTCAACAGAAACGTTTTGCTCTATGAGACGAATGCGCACCTCACAAAGGAGTTTCTCTGAAAGCCTCTTTCCAGTTTTTATCTGATGTTATTTCCTTTTTCACCATATTCCTCAATGTGCTCCCGAATATCCCATTGCAGATTAAACGAAAAAAGTGTTAGCAAACTTCTCAATGAATAGAACAGTGTTACTCAGTGAGGTGAATTCACACATCACAAAGCAGTTTCACAGAAAGCTTCTTTTTGGTTTTTATCTGAAGATATTTCCTTTCTCACCAAAGATTTCAATACGCTCACAAATATGCTATTGCAGATTCCATGAAAACAGTGTTATCAAACTGCTCCATGAAAAGAAAACTGTAACTCTTGAGATGATTTCACACATCACAAAGCAGTTTCTCAACAACTTTCTTTCTAATTTTTACCTGATGATATTTCCTTTGTCACCTTAGGCTTCAATGTGATCCTAAATATCCCTTCTCAGATTCCCCAAAAACAGTGCTATCAAACTGCTCCATGAAAAGAATGGTGTAACTCTGGGAGATGAATTCACAAATCACAAAGTAGTTTCTCAGAAAGCTTCTTTCTATTTTTATCTGAGTATATTTCCTTATTAATCATATGCCTCAATGCGCTCCAGAATATCACATTCCAGATTCCATGAAAAAAGTGTTAGCAAACTTCTCAATGAAAAGAATGGTGTAACACTGTGAGATGAATTCACACATCACAAATAAGTTTCTCGGAAACTTTCTTTATAGATTTTGTCTGAGGAAATTTCCTTTATCACCACAGGCTTCAGTGTGATCCAAAATATGCCGCCTCAGATTCCACAAGATCAGGTCTACCAAACTCCTCCATGAAAGGAATCTTGTAACTCTGTGAAATGAATTCACAGATCACAAAGCAACTTCTCAAAAAGCTTCTTTCTAGTTTTTCTGTGAGGATATTTACTTTTTCACCATTTGCCACAATGAGCTCGCAAACAGACCTTTGCAGATTCCACAAAAATAGTGTTAGCAAATTGCTCCATGAAAAGAAATGTGTAAATCTGTGAGATGAATTCACACATCACAAAGCAGTTTCTAAGAAAGCTTCTTTTTGGTTTTGGTCTGAAGATATGTGATTTGCCAACTTAGGCTTCAAAGCACTCCCAAATATCCTATTGCAGATTCCAGGAAAATAGTGTTATCACACTGCTCAGTGAAAACAACAGTGTAACTCTGTGAGATGAATTCACAGAAAGATTATCTCTCAGAATGCTTTTTCCTTGTTTTTATCTGAGGATATTTCCTAGGCCTCAATGTGCTCCCATATATGCCTTTGCAGATTCCATGAAAACAGTATTACCAAACTTCTCCATGAAAAGACAGGGGTATATCTGTGAGATGAATTCACACATCACAAAAAAATTTCTCAGAGGACTTCTTTCTAGTTTTTATCTGAGGATAATTCCTTTGTCACCATAGGCTTCAATGAACTCCCACATATCCCATTGCAGATTCCAAGAAAACAGTGTTAGCAAACTGCTCAGTGAAAAGAACAGGGTAACTCTGTGAGATGAATTCACACATCACAGAGCAATTTCTCAGAAAGCCTCTTTTTCGTTTTTATCTGAGGATATTTCTCTTGTCATCATAGGCTTCAAGGCGCTCCCATAGATCCTGTTGCAGATTCCAGGAGAACGTTGTTAGCAAACTACCCCATGAGAAGAAATGTGTAGCTCTGTGAGTTGAATTCATACATCACAAAGTAGTTTCTCAGAAAGCTTCTTTCTAGTTTTTATATGAGGATATTTCCTTTGTCACCGTGAGCTTCAATGTGCTCAAAATAACCCATCCCAAGAAAACAGTGATAGGAAACTGCTCAATGAATAGAACAGTGTAACTCTCTGACATGAATTCACACAGCACAAAACAGTTTCTCAGACAGCTTCTTTCTAGTTTTTATCTGAGGATAGTTCCTCTTTCACCTGAATAGGCCTCAATGCGCTCATGACTATACCTTTGCAGATTCCACAAAAATAGTGTTAGCAAACTGCTTAATGGAAAGAAAGATGTAACTGTGGGAGATGAATTCACACATCACAAAGCAGTTTCCCAGAAAGCTTCCTTTTGGTTTGTACCTGATCGTATTTCATTTGTCCCCTTAGGCTTCAATGCACACCCAAATATCCTATTGCAGATTCCACAAAAGCGATGTTAGGAAACTTCAGCACGAAAAGAAGTGTGTAATTCTGTAAGATGAATTCACACATGACAAAGAAGTTTCTCAGAAAGCTTCTTTCTTGTTTTTTATGAGGATATTTCCTTTGTCACCATACGCTTCAAAGCGCTCCCAAATATTCCATTGCAGATCCAAAGAAAACAGTGTTAGCAAACTGCTCTATAACAGGAAAAATGTAACTTTGTGAGATGAATTCAAACATCAATAAGTAGTTTCTCAGAAAGCTTCTTTCTAGTTTTTATGGGAGGAAATTTCCTTTGACACCATAGTCTTTAATGCAACCGAAAATATCCCTTCTCAGATTCCCGAAAAAGAGTGCTACCAAACTGCTCCATGAAAACTGTCGTGTAACTCAGTGAGATGAATTCACACATCACAAAGCTGTTTCTCAGAAGGCTTCTTTCTAGTTTTTATCAGAGAATATTTCCTTTTTCACCATAGCCCTCAAAGTGATCCTGAATATCCCATTGCAGATTCCATGAAAAACGTGCTAACAAACTGTTCAATGAAAAGAATGGTGTAATTGTGTGAGATGAATTCTCACATCACAAAGAAGTTTCTCAGAAAACTTCTTATATGAGGCTATTTCCTTTCTCATCGTGAGTTTCAATGTGCTCCCAAATATCCCATTGTAGATCCCAAGAAAACAGTGTTAGGAAACTGCTCAATGAAAATATCAGTGTAACTCTGTGAGATGAAATCACATATGACAGAGAAGTTTCTCAGATAATTTCTTTCTAATTTTTATCTGAGGGTAGTTCGTTCTTCACTTGAATAGGCCTCAATGTGCTCACGAAAATACCTTTGCAGAATCCCACAAACAGTGTTAGCAAACTGCTCAATGAATAGAAAGATATAACTGTGGAAAATGAATACACACATCACAAAGCGATTTCCCAGAAAGCTTCTTTTTTGTTTTTAGCTGATCATATTTCCCTTGTCACCATAGGCTTCAAAGCACACCCAAATATCGTACTCCAGATTCCACGAAAAAGGTGTTAGGAAACTTCAACATGAAAAGAAATGTGTTACTCTGTGAAATGAATTCACACATGACAAAGAAGTTTCCCCTAAAGTTTCTTGTTTTGAGCTGAGGATATTTCCTTTGTCAAAATTCGCTTCAAAGTGCTCGTAAATGTTCCATTGCAGATCCCAAGAAAACAGGGTTGGCAAACCACTCAGTGAAAAGAGCAATGTATCTCTGTGGGATGAATCCACACATCACAAAGCAGTTTCTTTTTTTTATTATTATTATACTTCAAGTTCTAGGGTACATGTGTAAAACATGCAGGTTTGTTACATATGTATATTTGTGCCATGTTGGTGTGCTGCACCCATCAACTCGTCAGCACCCATCAATTCATAATTTATATCATGTATAACTCCCCAATGCAATCCCTCCCCCCTCCTGCCGCCCTTAGATAGGCCTCAGAGTGTGATGTTCCCCATCCCGAGTCCAAGTGATCCCATTGTTCAGTTCCCACCAATGAGTGAGAACATGCGGTGATTGGTTTTCTCTTCTCGTGATAGTTTGCTAAGAATGATGGTTTCCAGCTGCATCTATGTCCCTACAAAGGATGCAAACTCATCCTTTTTTATGGCTGCATAGTATTCCATCGTGTATATGTGCCACATTTTCTTAATCCAGTCTGTAACAGATGGACATTTGGGTTGATTCCAAGTCTTTGCTATTGTGAATAGTGCTGCAATAAACATACATGTGCATGTGTCCTTGTAGTAGAATAATTTATACTCCTTTGGGTATAGGCCCAGTATTGGGATGGCTGCGTTATATGGTACATCTAGTTCTAGATCCTTGAGGAATCGCCATACTGTTTTCCATAATGGTTGAACTAGTTTACAATCCCACCAACAGTGTAGTGTTCCTATTTCTCCACATCCTCTCCAACAACTGATGTTTCCTGATTTTTTAATGATTGCCATTCTAACTGGTGTGAGATGGTATCTCATTGTGGTTTTGATTTGCATTTCCCTGATGGCGAGTGATGATGAGCATTTTTTCTTGTGTCTGTTGGCTGTATGAATGTCTTCTTTTGAGAAATGTCTGTTCATATTCTTTGCCCACTTTTTGATGGGGTTGTTTTTTTTTTCTTGTATATTTGTTTGAGTTCTTTGTAGACTCTGGATATTAGCCCTTTGTCAGATGAGTAGATTGCAAAAATTTTCTCCCATTCTGTAGGTTGCCTGTTCACTCTACTGGTAGTTTCTTTGCTGTGCAGAAGTGCTTTAGTTTAATTAGATCCCATTTGTCAATTTTGGCTTTTGCTGCCGTTGCTTTTGGTGTTTTAGACATGAAGTCCTTGCCCATGCCTATGTCCTGAATGGTACTACCTAGATTTTCTTCTAGGGTTTTTATGGTATTAGGTCTAACATTTAAGTCTCTAATGCATCTTGAATTAATCTTCGTATAAGGGTAAGGAAAGGATCCAGTTTCAGCTTTCTACTTATGGCTAGCCAATTTTCCAGCACCTTTTATTAAATAGGGAATCCTTTCCCGATTTCTTGTTCCTCTCAGGTTTGTCAAAGATCAGATGGCTGTAGATGTGTGGTATTATTTCTGAGGACTCTGGTCTGTTCCATTGGTCTATATCCCTGTTTTGGTACCAGTACCATGCTGTTTTGGTTACTGTAGCCTTGTACTATAGTTTGAAGTCAGGTGGCGTGACGCCTCCAGCTTTGTCCTTTTGACTTAGGATTGTCTTGGCAATGCGGGCTCTTTTTTGGTTCCATATGAACTTTAAGCAGTTGTTTCCAATTCTGTGAAGAAACTCATTGGTAGCTTGATGGGGATGGCATTGAATCTATAAATCGCCTTGGGCAGTATGGCCATTTTCACGATATTGATTCTTCCTATCCATGAGCATGGTATGTTCTTCCATTTGTTTGTGTCCTCTTTGATTTCACTGAGCAGTGGTTTGTAGTTCTCCTTGAAGAGGTCCTTGACATCCCTTGTAAGTTGGATTCCTAGGTATTTTATTCTCCTTGAAGCAATTGTGAATGGAAGTTCATTCCTGATTTGGCTCACTGCTTGTCTGGTACTGGTGTATAAGAATGCTTGTGATTTTTGCACATTAATTTTGTATCCTGAGACTTTGCTGAAGTTGCTTATCAGCTTAAGGAGATTTTGGGCTGAGACGATGGGATTTTCTAAATATACCATCATGTCATCTGCAAACAGGGACAATTTGACTTCTTCTTTTCCTAACTGGATACCCTTGATTTCTTTCTCTTGCCTGATTGCCCTAGCCAGAACTTCCAACACTATGTTGAATAGGAGTGATGAGAGAGGGCATCCCTGTCTTGTACCAGTTTTCAAAGGGAATTTTTCCAGTTTTTGCCCATTCAGTATGATATTAGCTGTGGGTTTGTCATAAATAGCTCTTATTGTTTTGAGGTACATTCCATCAATACCGAATTTATTGAGCGTTTTTAGCATGAAGGGCTGTTGAATTTTGTCAAAAGCCTTTTCTGCATCTATTGAGATAATCATGTGGTTCTTGACTTTGGTTCTGTTATATGGTGGATTACATTTATTGATTTGCGAATGTTGAACCAGCCTTGCATCCCAGGGATGAAGCCCACTTGATCATGGTGGATAAGCTTTTTGATGTGCTGCTGAATCCGTTTTGCCAGTATTTTATTGAGGATTTTTGCATCAATGTTCATCAGGGATATTGGTATAAAACTCTCCTTTTTTGTTGTATCTCTGCCAGACTTTGGTATCAGGGTGATGTTGGCCTCATAAAATGAGTTAAGGAGGATTCCCTCTTTTTCTATTGATTGGAATAGTTTCAGAAGGAATGGTACCAGCTCCTCCTTGTACCTCTGGTAGAATTCAGCTGTGAATCCATCTGGTCCTGGACTTTTTTTGGTTTTTAGGCTATTAATATTGCCTCAATTTCAGAGCCTGCTATTGGTCTATTCAGGGATTCAACTTCTTCCTGGTTTAGTCTTGGAGAGTGTAAGTGTCCAGGAAATTATCCATTTCTTCTAGATTTTCTAGTTGATTTGCGTAGAGATGTTTATAATATTCTCTGATGATAGTTCGTATTTCTGTGGGGTCAGTGGTGATATCCCCTTTATCATTTTTTATTGCATCTATTTGATTCCTCTCTCTTTTCTTCTTTATTAGTCTTGCTAGCGGTCTGTCAATTTTGTTGATCTTTTCAAAAAACCAACTCCTGGATTCATTGATTTTTTGGAGGGTTTTTTGTGTCTCTATCTCCTTCAGTTCTGCTCTGATCTTAGTTATTTCTTGCCTTCTGCTAGCTTTTGAATGTGTTTGCTCTTGCCTTTCTAGTTCTTTTAATTGTGATGTTAGAGTGTCAAATTTAGATCTTTCCTGCTTTCTCTTGTGGGCATTTAGTGCTATAAATTTTCTTCTACACACTGCTTTAAATGTGTCCCAGAGATTCTGGTATGTTGTATCTTTGTTCTCATTGGTTTCAAAGAACATCTTTATTTCTGCCTTCATTTCATTATGTACTCAGTAGTCCTTCAGGAGCAGGTTGTTCTGTTTCTATGTAGTTGAGCAGTTTTGATTGAGTTTCTTAGTCCTGAATTCTAGTTTGATTGCACTGTGGTCTGAGAGACAGTTTGTTATAATTTCTGTTCTTGTACATTTGCTGAGGAGTGCTTTACTTCCAATTATGTGGTCAATTTTGGAATAAGTGCGATGTGGTGCTGAGAAGAATGTATATTCTGTTGATTTGGAGTGGAGAGTTCTATAGATGTCTATTAGGTCCGCTTGGTGCAGAGATGAGTTCAATTCCTGGATATCCTTGTTAACTTTCTGTCTCGTTGGTCTGTCTAATGTTGACAGTGGGGTGTTGAAGCCTCCCATTATTATTGTATGGGAGTCTAAGTCTCTTTGTAATTCTCTAAGTACTTGCTTTATGAATCTGGGTGCTCCTGTATTGGGTGCATATATATTTAGGATACTTAGCTCTTGCTGTTGAATTGATCCCTTTACCACTATGTGATGGCCTTCTTTGTCTCTTTTGATCTTTGATGGTTTAAAGTCTGTTTTATCAGAGACTAGGATTGCAACCCCTGCTTTTTTTTGTTCTCCATTTGCTTGGTAGATCGTCCTCCATCCCTTTATTTTGAGCCTATGTATGTCTCTGCATGTGAGATGGGTCTCCTGAATACAGCAGACTGATGGGTCTTGACTCTTTATCCAGTTTGCCAGTCTGTGTCTTTTAATTGGAGCATTTAGTCCATTTACATTTAAGGTTAATATGGTTATGTGTGAACTTGATCCTGCCATTATGATATTAACTGGTTATTTTGCTCGTTATTCGATGCAGTTTCTTCCTAGCCTCGATGGTGTTTACATTTTGTCATGTTTTTGCAATGGCTGGTACCGGTTGTTCCTTTCCATGTTTAGGGCTTCCTTCAAGATCTCTTGTAAGGCAGGCCTGGTGGTGACAAAATCTCTAAGCATTTACTTATCTGTAAAGGATTACATTTCTCCTACACTTATGAAACTTTATTTGGCTGGATATGAAATTCCGGGTTGAAAATTCTTTTCTTTAAGAACGTTGAATATTGGCCCCCACTGTCTTCTGGCTTGGAGAGTGTCTGCCGAGAGATCTGCTGTTAGTCTGATGGGCTTCCCTTTGTGGGTAACCCGACCTTTCTCTCTGGCTGCCCTGAAGATTTTTTCCTTCATTTCAAGTTTGGTGAATCGGGCAATTATGTGTCTTGGAGTTGCTCTTCTGAAGGAGTATCTTTGTGGCGTTCTCTGTATTTCCTGAATTCGAATGTTGGCCTGCCCTACTAGGTTGCTGAAGTTCTCCTGGATGATATCCCGAAGCGTGTTTTCCAACTTGGTTCCATTTTCCCCCTCACTTTCAGGCACCCCAATCAGACGTAGATTTGGTCTTTTTACATTATCCCATACTTCTTGCAGGCTTTGTTCATTTCTTTTTCTTCTTTTTTCTTTTGGTTTCTCTTCTCACTTCATTTCATTCATTTGATCCTCTATCGCTGATACTCTTTCTTCCAGTTGATCGAGTCGGTTACTGAAGCTTGTGCATTTGTCACGTATTTCTCGTGTCATGGTTTTCATCTCTGTCATTTCGTTTATGACCTTCTCTGCATTAATTAGTCTAGCTGTCAATTCTTCCCCCCTTTTTTTCAAGATTTTTAATTTTGTTGCGCTCGGTACGTAATTCCTCCTTTAGCTCTGAGAGGTTTGATGGACTGAAGCCTTCTTCTCTCATCTCATCTAAGTCATTCTCTGACCAGCTTCGATCCATTGCTGGTGATGGGCTGCACTCCTTTGCAGGGGGAGAGGCTCTCTTATTTTTTGAATTTCCAGCTTTTCTGCCCTGCTTCTTCCCCATCCTTGTGGTTTTATCTGTCTCTAGTCTTTGATGATGGTGACGTACTGATGGGGTTTTGGTATAGGTGTCCTTCCTGTTTGATAATTTTCCTTCTGACAGTCAGGACCCTCAGCTATAAGTCTGTTGGAGATTGCTTGAGGTCCACTCCAGACCCTGTTTGCCTGGGTATCAGCAGCAGAGGTTGCAGAAGATTGAATATTGCTGGACAGCGAGTGTACCTGTCTGATTCTTCATTTTGAAGCTTCCTCTCAGGGATGTACTCCACCCTGTGAGGTGTGGGGTGTCCGACTGCCCCTAGTGGGGGATGTCTCCCAGTTAGGCTACTCAGGGGTCAGTGATCCACTTGAGCAGGCAGTCTGTCCATTCTCAGATCTCAACCTCCATGTTGCGAGATCCACTGCTCTATTCAATGCTGTCAGACAGAGTCGCTCGCATCTGCTCAGGCCTCTGCTGCTTCCCCTGTTGTTTTTTTAGCTTAGCCCTGCCCCCAGAGGTGGAGTCTATAGAGACGGGCAGGTTTCCTTGAGCTGCTGTGAGCTCCACCCAGTTGGAGCTTCCAGCGGCTTTGTTTACCTACTTAAGCCTCAGCAATGGCGGGCGCCCCTCCCCCAACCTCGCTGCTGCCTTGCAGTTAGATCGCCGCAGACTGTTGTGTTAGCAATGAGGGAGGCTCCGTGAGCGTGGGACCCTCCCGGCCAGGTGAGGGATATATTCTTCTGGTGTGCTGTTTGCTTAAAGTGTGGTATTGGGGTGGGAGTTACCCCATTTTCCAGGTTGTTGGTGTCTGAGTTCCCCTGGCTAGGAAAAGGGATTCCCTCCCCCTTGCACTTTCCAGGTGAGGCGATGCCTCGCCCTGCTTCAGCTCTTGCTGATCAGGCTGCAGCAGCTGACCAGCACCGATTGTCCGGCACTCCCTAGTGAGATGACCCCAGTACCTCAGTTGAAAATGCAGAAATCACAAGTCTTCTCTGTCGCTCGTGCTGGGAGTTGGAGACTGGAGCTTTTCCTATTCGGCCATCTTGCTCCACACAAAGCAGTTTCTAAGAAAGCTTCTGTCTAGTTGTTATCTGAGGATATGTCCTTTGTCACCATAGGCTTCAAAGTGCTCCCAAATATCCTATTGCAGATTCAATGAAAACGGTGTTAGAAAACTGCTATATGAAAAGAAATGTGTAACTCTGTGAGATGAATTTACACAGAACAAACACGTTTCTCAGAAAGCTTCTTTCTCATTTTTAACTGAGGATATTTCCTTTGACACCATAGGGCTGAATGTGCTCACGTACATACCTTTGCAGATTCCAAGATAATAGTGTTAGCAAACTGCTCAATGAAAAGAAACGTGTACATCTGTGAGATAAATTCACAAATCAGAAAGCTGTTCTCAGAAAGCTTCTTTCGAGGTTTATCTGAGAATATTTCCTTTTTCAAAATAGGCCTCAAAGCAATCCCGAATATCCCATTGCAGATTCCAAAAAAACGTGTGAACAAACTGCTCAGTGAAAAGAATGGTGTAACTGTGTGAGATTAATTCAACATCACAAAACAGCTTCTCAGAAAGCTTCTTTCTCTTTTTAATCTGAGGATATTTCCTTTGTCATTGTAGGCCTCAATGCACTCTCAAATATCCCTTTGCTGATTCCACGAAAACCATATTAGCAAACTGCTCCATGAATAGGAACATGTAACTCTGTGAGATAATTTCACACATCACAAAGAACTTTCTCAGAAAGATTCCTTCCAATTTTTATCAGAGGATATTTCCTTTGTCACCATTAGGCTTCATTGCAATCCAAAATATCCCTTCTCAGATTCCCCAAAAGCAGTGCTACCCAACTGCTCCATGAAGAGAATCTTGTAACTCTGTGAGATGAATTCACACACTACAAAGTAGGTTCTCAGAAAGCTTCTCTCTAGCTGTTATCTGAGGATACTACCTTTGTCACCATAGGCTTCAGTGTGCTCCCAATATCCTACTGCTGATTCCAGGAGAACAGTGTTAGCAAACTGCTCCATGAAAATAAAGTTGTAACTATTTGAGATGCATTCACACATCACAAAGCAGTTTCTCACAAAGCTTCTTTCTAGTTATCATTGTAGGATATTTCCCTTTTCACAATAGGCATAATATGCTCCCAAATTTCCTCTTGCAGATTCCATGAAAACAGTGTTAGCAAACTGCTCCATGAAAAGACACGTGTATCTCTGTGAGATGAATTCACACATTTCAAAGAAGTTTCTCAGAGGGCTTCTTTCTAGTTTTTATCTGAGTATACTTCCTTTGTCACCATATGCTTCAATGCACAGTCAAATATCCCATTGCAGATTCCAAGTAAACAGTGTTAGCAAATGCTAAATGCAAAGAACAGTGTAACACTGTGAGATGAATTCACACGTCACAAAACAATTCTCAGAAAGCCTCTTTTTGATTTTTATTTGAGGTTAATTCCCTTGTCATTGTAACCTTCAAGGCGGTCCCAGACATCCTGTTGCAGATACCATGAGAAGGTTGTCAGCAAGCCACTCCATGAAAATAAATGTGTGACTCTGGGAGATGATTTCACACATCACAAACCAATTTCTCAGAAAGCTTCTTTCTAGTTTTTATATAAGGATATTTCCTTTTTCACCATGAGCTTCCATGTGCTCCAAAATATCCCAATGCAGATCCCAAGAAAACAGTGTTCGGAAACTGTTGAATGAAAAGATCAATGTAACTCTGTGATATGAATTCACACATCATAAAGCAGTTTCTAAGATACCTTCTTTCTAGTTTTTATCTAAAGATAGTTCCTTTTTCACCTGAATAGGCCTTAATGCATTCACGAATATAAATTCGCAGATTCCACAAAAGTAGTATTAGCAAACTGCTCAATGAAAAGGAAAGTGTAACCGTGGGTGATGAATTCACACACCACAAAGCAGTTTCCCAGAAAGCTTCTTTTTGGTTTTACCTGATCAAATTTCCCTTGTCACCATAGACATCAATGCACACCAAAACATCTTATTGCAGATTCCACAAAAACGGTGTTAGGAAACTTCAACATGAAAAGAAATGTGTAACTCTGTGAGGTGAATTAACACAGTACAAACCGGTTCTCAGAAAGCTTATTTCTTGTTTTTACTCAGGATATTCCTTTGTCACCATATGCTTCAATGCGCTACCTATACACCATAGCAGATTCCAAGAAAACTGTGTTAACAAACTGCTCAGTGAAAAGAACAATGTAACATGTGAAATGAATTCACACATCACAAAACAGTTTCTCAGAATGCGTCTTTCTAGTTTTTGTGGGAGAATATTTCCTTTGTCACCATAGTCTTCAATGCAATCCAAAATATCCCTTCCAGATTCCCTCAAAAGAGTGCTACCAAACTGCTCCCTGACAGGAATCATGAACTCAGTGAGATGAATTCAGACATCACAAAGCTATTTCTCAGAAAGCTGCATTCTAGTTTTTATCAGAGAATATTTCCTTTTACACCGTAACCTCAAAGCAATCCTGAATTTCCCATTGCAGAATCAAAGAAAAACGTGCTAACAAACTTCTCAATGAAAAGGACGGTGTAACTGTGTGAGATGAATTCACACACCACAAAGCAGTTTCTCAGAAAGCTTCTTTCTCATTTTTTATCAGAGGATATTTCCTTTGTCATCATAGGCCTCAGTGCACTCTCAAATATCCCTTTGCAGATTCACGAAAACAATGTTAGAAAACTGCTCAATGAATAGAACTGTGTAACTCTGTGAGATGAAATCACACTTCACAAAGAAGTTTCTCAGAGGGATCCTTCTAGTTTTTATCAGAGGATATTTCCTTTGTCACTATAGGTTTCATTGTGATCCAAAATATCCCTTCTCAGATTCCCCAAAAGCAGTGCTACCCAACTGCTCCATGAAGAGAATCTTGTAATTCTGTGAGATGAATTCTCACATCACAAAGCAGTTTCTCAGAAAGCTTCTTTCTAGTTGCTACCTGAGGATATTTTCTTTGTTACCATAGGCTTCAATGCGCTCCCAGTATCCTTCTGCCATTTCCGGGAAAACAGTTTTAGCAAATTGCTCCATGAAAATAATGGTGTAACTCTTTGAGGTGCATTCACACATCACAAGTCAGTTTCTCAGAAAGCTTCTTTCTAGTTTTCATTGGAGGATATTTCCTTTTTCACCATAGGCATCATACATTCCCAAATTTCTTCTTGCAGATTCCACAAAAACAGTGTTAGTAAACTGCTCCATGAAAAGACAGGTGTATTTCTGTGAGATGAATTCACACTTACAAAGAAGTTTCTCAGAGGGCTTCTTTCTAGTTTTTATCTTAGGATATTTACTTTATCACCATAGACTTTAATGCGTTCCCAAATATCCCATTGCAGATTCCAAGAAAACGGTGTTAGCAAACTACTCAGTGAAAAGAACAGTTTAACTCTGTGAGATGAATTCACATATCACCAAGAAATTTCTCAGAAAGCTTCTTTTTGGTTTTGATCAGAGAATATTTCCCTTATTATCATAGGCTTCAAGGCGATCCCGTGGATACTGTTGCAGATTCCACGAGAATGATGTCAGCACACTACTCCAAGAAATGTGTAACTCTGTGATATGAATTCATACATCACAAACCAGTTTCTCAGAAAGCTTATTTCTAGTTTTTATATGATGATAGTTCCTTTATCACCATGAGCTTCAATTCACTCCAAAATACCCCATGACAGATCCCAAGAAAACAGTGTTGTTAGAAAACTACTCAAAGAAAAAACAGTGGAACTCTGTGACATGAATTCACACTTCACAAAGAGGTTTATCAGACAGCTTCTTTCTAGTTTTTATCTGAGAAAAGTTCCTTCTTCACCTGAATAGGCCTCAATGTGCTCACATATATACCTTTGCAGATACCACAAAAATAGTGTTAGCAAAGTGCTCAATGAAAAGAAACGTGTAACTGTGGGAGATGAATTCACACATCACAAAGCAGTTTCCCAGAAAGCTTCTTTTTGTTTTTTACCTGATGATATTTCCCTTGTCACCGTAGACTTCAATGCACACCCAAATATCCTATTGCCGATTCCATGAAAATGGTGTTAGGAAACTTCAACAAGGTAGCAAATGTGTAACTCTGTGAGATGAATTTACATATGACAAAGAAGTTTCTCAGAAAGCTTCTTTGTAGTTTTTATCTGAGGACTTTTCCTTTGTCACCATAGGCTTCAAAGTGCTCCCAAATATCGCCTTGCAGATACAACGAAAACGGTGTTAGCAAACTACTCCATGAAAAGAAGTGTGTAACTCTGTGAGATGAATTAACACAGCACAAATTGGCTTCTCAGAAAACTTCTTTCTGGTTTTTAACTGAGGATATTTCATTTTTCACCATAGGACTCAAGGCACTCGCAAGCATACCTTTGCAGATTCCAAGAAAATAGTGTTAGCACACTGCTCATTGAAAAGAATGGTGTACAGCTGTGAGATAAATTCACATATCACAAAGTTGTTTCTCAGAGAGCTTCTTTCTGGGTTTATCTGAGAAGATTTCCTTTTTCATCATAGGCCTCAAAGCGATCCCAAATATCCCATTGCAGATTCAAGAAAAACGTGTTAACAAACTACTCAATGAAAAGAATGATGTAACTCTTTGAGATGCATTCACATATCACAAAGCAGTTTCTCAGAAAGCTTCTTTCTAGGTTTCTTCAGAGTATATTTCCTTTTTCACCATAGGCATAATACGCCATATTTTTCATTGAGCAGTTTGTTAACAGGTTTTTCTTGTAATCTGCAATGGGATATTCAGGATCGCTTTGAGGCCTATGGTGAGAAAGGAAATATTCTCTGATAAAAAATAGAAAGAAGCTTTCTGAGAAACAGCTTTGTGATGTCTGAATTCATCTCTCTGAGCTACACGATGCGTTTAATGTAGCAGTTTGGTAGCACTCTTTTGAGGGAATCTGACAAGTCATATTTTAGATGGCATTGAAAACTATGGTGACAAAGCAAATATCCTCCCATAAAAACTAGAAAGAAGCTTTCTGAGAAACTGCTTATGGATGTGTGAGTTCATCTCACAAAGTTACATTGTTCCTGTCATAGAGCAGTTTGCTAACACTGTTTTCTTG
This sequence comes from Trachypithecus francoisi, assembly GCF_009764315.1. NCBI lineage: Eukaryota > Metazoa > Chordata > Mammalia > Primates > Cercopithecidae > Trachypithecus > Trachypithecus francoisi. The sequence continues at coordinate 14,695 of NW_022680990.1, read as the reverse complement.
GGATCTGCTATGGAATATTTGGGAGCGCTTTGAAGCGTATGATGACAAAGGAAATATCCTCAGTTAAAAACAAGAAATAAGCTTTCTGAGAAACTTCTTTGTCGTGTGTGAATTAATCTCACAGACTTACACATTTCTTTTCGTGTTGAAGTTTCCCAACACCGTTTTCGTGGAATCTGCAATAGGATGTTTGGTTGTGCATTGAAGCCTACGGTGATAAGGGAAATATGATCAGGTACAAACCAAAAGGAAGCTTTCTGGGAAACTGCTTTGTGATGTGTGAATTCATCTCCCACAGTTGCACCTTTTTTTCATTGAGCTGTTTGCTAACACTATTTTTGTGGAATTTGCAAATTTATATTTGCAAGAGTATTGAGGCCTATTCAGATGACAAAGGAATTATCCTCAGATAAAAACTTGAAAGAAGCTGTCTGAGAAATTGCTTTGTGATGTGTGAATTCATGCCACAGAGTTACACTGTTCTTTTCATTGAGCAGTTTCTTAACACTGTTTTCTTGGGATCTGCAATAGGATTTTGGAGCACAATGAAGCTCACAGTGACAAAGGAAATATCCTCAAATAAAATCTAGAAATAAACTTTCTGAGAAACTTGTTTGTGATGTATGAATTCATCTCAAAGAGTTACACTTCCTTTTCCTGGAGTAGTTAAAATGTAAAGACCATCGAGGCTAGGAAGAAACTGCATCGAATAACGAACAAAATAACCAGTTAATATCATAATGACAGTATCAAGTTCACACATAACAATATTAACCTTAAATGTAAATGGACTAAATGCTCCAATTAAAAGACACAGACTGGCAAACTGGATCAAGAGTCAAGACCCATCAGTCTGCTGTATTCAGGAGACCCATCTCACATGCAGAGACATACATAGGCTCAAAATAAAGGGATGGAGGAAGATCTACCAAGCAAATGGAGAACAAAAAAAAGCAGGGGTTGCAATCCTAGTCTCTGATAAAACAGACTTTAAACCATCAAAGATCAAAAGAGACAAAGAAGGCCATTACATAATGGTAAAGGGATCAATTCAACAGGAAGAGCTAACTCTCCTAAATATCTATGCACCCAATACAGGAGCACCCAGATTCATAAAGCAAGTCCTTAGAGACCTACAAAGAGACTTAGACTCCCATACAATAATAATGGGAGATTTCAACACTCCACTGTCAACATTAGACAGATCAACGAGACAGAAAGTTAACAAGGATATCCAGGAATTGAACTCATCTCTGCACCAAGCGGACCTAATAGACATCTATAGAACTCTCCACCCCAAATCAACAGAATATACATTCTTCTCAGCACCACATCGCACTTATTCAAAATTGACCACATAATTGGAAGTAAAGCACTCCTCAGCAAATGTACAAGAACAGAAATTATAACAAACTGTCTCTCAGACCACAGTGCAATCAAACTAGAACTCAGGACTAAGAAACTCAATCAAAACCGCTCAACTACATGGAAACTGAACAACCTGCTCCTGAATGACTACTGGGTACATAACGAAATGAAAGCAGAAAAAGATGTTCTTTGAAACCAATGAGAACAAAGATACAACATACCAGAATCTCTGGGACACATTTAAAGCAGTGTGTAGAAGAAAATTTATAGCAATAAATGCCCACAAGAGAAAGCAGGAAAGATCTAAATTTGACACTCTAACATCACAATTAAAAGAACTAGAAAGGCAAGAGCAAACACATTCAAAAGCTAGCAGAAGGCAAGAAATAACTAAGATCAGAGCAGAACTGAAGGAGATAGAGACACAAAAAACCCTCCAAAAAATCAATGAATCCAGGAGTTGGTTTTTTGAAAAGATCAACAAAATTGACAGACCGCTAGCAAGACTAATAAAGAAGAAAAGAGAGAGGAATCAAATAGACACAATAAAAAATGATAAAGGGGATATCACCACCGACCCCACAGAAATACAAACAACCATCAGAGAATACTATAAATGCCTCTACGCAAATCAACTAGAAAATCTAGAAGAAATGGATAATTTCCTGGACACTTACACTCTCCCAAGACAAACCAGGAAGTTGAATCCCTGAATAGACCAATAACAGGCTCTGAAATTGAGGCAACAATTAATAGCCTACCCACAAAAAAAGTCCAGGACCAGATGGATTCACAGCTGAATTCTACCAGAGGTACAAGGAGGAGCTGGTACCATTCCTTCTGAAACTATTCCAATCAATAGAAAAAGAGGGAATCCTCCTTAACTCATTTTATGAGGCCAACATCATCCTGATACCAAAGCCTGGCAGAGACACAACAAAAAAAGAGAATTTTAGACCAATATCCCTGATGAACATCGATGCAAAAATTCTCAATAAAATACTGGCAAACCGGATCCAGCAGCACATCAAAAAGCTTATCCACCATGATCAAGTGGGCTTCTTCCTGGGATGCAAGACTGGTTCAACATTCGCAAATCAATAAATGTAATCCAGCATATAAACAGAACCAAAGACAAGAACCACATGATTATCTCAATAGATGCAGAAAAGGCTTTTGACAAAATTCAACAGCCCTTTATGCTAAAAACGCTCAATAAATTCGGTATTGATGGAACATACCTCAAAATAATAAGAGCTATTTACGACAAACCCACAGCTAATATACTGAATGGGCAAAAACTGGAAAAATTCCCTTTGAAAACTGGCACAAGACAGGGATGCCCTCTCTCACCACTCCTATTCAACATAGTGTTGGAAGTTCTGGCTAAGGCAATCAGGCAAGAGAAAGAAATCAAGGGTATCCAGTTAGTAAAAGAAGAAGTCAAGTTGTCCCTGTTGCAGATGACATGATTGTATATTTAAAACCCCATCGTCTCAGCCCAAAATCTCCTTAAGCTGATAAGCAACTTCAGCAAAGTCTCAGGATACAAAATAATGTGCAAAAATCACAAGCATTCTTATACACCAGTAACAGACAAACAGAGAGCCAAATCAGGAATGAACTTCCATTCACAATTGCTTCAAAGAGAATAAAATACCTAGGAATCCAGCTTACAAGGGATGTAAAAGACCTCTTCAAGGAGAACTACAAACCACTGCTCAGTGAAATCAAAGAGGACACAAACAAATGGAAGAACATACCATGCTCATGGATAGGAAGAATCAATATCGTGAAAATGGCCATACTGCCCAAGGTGATTTATAGATTCAATGCCATCCCCATCAAGCTACCAATGACTTTCTTCACAGAACTGGAAAAAACGGCTTTAAAGTTCATATGGAATCAAAAAAGAGCCCGCATTGCCAAGACAATCCTAGGTCAAAAGGACAAAGCTGGATGCGTCACGCTACCTGACTTCAAACTATAGTACAAGGCTACAGTAACCAAAACAGCATGGTACTGGTACCACAACAGAGAAATAGACCAATGGAACAGACCAGAGTCCTCAGAAATAATACCACACATCTACAGCCATCTGAGCTTTGACAAACCTGACAAAAATAAGAAATGGGGAAAGGATTCCCTATTTAATAAATGGTGCTGGGAAAATTGGCTAGCCATAAGTAGAAAGCTGAAACTGGATCCTTTCTTACCCCTTATATGAAAATTAATTCAAGGTGGATTAGAGACTTAAATGTTAGACCTAATACCATAAAAACCCTAGAAGAAAATCTAGGTAGTACCATTCAGGACATAGGCATGGGCAAGGACTTCATGTCTAAAACACCAAAAGCAACGGCAGCAAAAGCCAAAATTGACAATGGGATCTAATTAAACTAAAGAGCTTTTGCACAGCAAAAGAAACTACCATCCGAGTGAACAGGCAACCTACAGAATAGGAGAAAATTTTTGCAATCTACTCATCTGACAAAGGGCTAATATCCAGAATCTACAAAGAACTCAAACAAATATACAAGAAAAAAACAAACAACCCCATCCAAGGGTGGGCAAAGGATATGAACAGACATTTCTCAAAAGAAGACATCCATACAGCCAACAGACACATGAAAAAATGCTCATCATCACTGGCCATCAGAGAAATGCAAATCAAAACCAGAATGAGATACCATCTCACACCAGTTAGAATGGCAATTATTAAGAAGTCAGGAAACAATAGATGTTGGAGAGGATGTGGAGAAATAGGAACACTTTTACACTGTTGGTGGGATTGTAAACTAGTTCAACCATTATGGAAAACAGTATGGCGATTCCTCAAGGATCTAGAACTAGATGTACCATATGACCCAGCCATCCCACTACTGGGTATATACCCAAAGGATTATAAATTACTACTACAAAGACACATGCACACGTATGTTTATTGCGGCAGTATTCACAATAGCAAGACTTGGAATCAACCCAAATGTCCATCTGGGACAGACTGGATTAAGAAAATGTGGCACATATACACCATGGAATACTATGCAGCCATAAAAAAGGATGAGTTTGCCTCCTTTGTAGGGACATGGATGCAGCTGGAAACCATCATTCTTAGCAAACTATCACAAGAAGAGAAAACCAAACACCGCATGTTCTCACTCATAGGTGGGAACTGAACAATGAGATCACTTGGACTCGGAAAGGGGAACATCACACACTGGGGCCTATCAGGGGGAGGGGGGAGGAGGGAGGGATTGCATTGAGGTGTTATACATGATATAAACGTTATGCACATGTACCCTAGAACTTAAAGTATAATAAAAAATAAAATAAACAAAAACAAGAAATAAGATTTCTGAGAAACCAGTTTGTGCTCTGTTAATTCATCTCACAGAGTTACACATGTCTTTTCATGTTGAAGTTTCCTAACACCTTTTTTGTGGAATCTGCAAGAGAATATTTGGGAGTGCATTGAAGCTCATGTGACAAAGGAAATATCCTCATATAAAACACAGAAAGAAGCTTTCTGAGAAACTAGTTTGTGATGTATGAATTCACCTGGCAGAGATACACATTTCTTTTCATGGCATAGTTTGCTAACACGATCTCCTGGAATCTGCAACAGGATCTCTGGGTGCTCCTTGAAGCCTATGGTGACAAAGGAAATATCCTTAGATAAAAACCTAAAACAGGCTTTCTGAGAAATTGCTTTGTGATGTGTGATTTCATCACACAGAGTAGTTTGCTAACACTGTTTTCTTGGAATCTGCAATGGGATATTTGGGAGCACATTGAAGCCTATGGTGACAAAGGAAATATCCTCAGATAAAACTAGACAGAAACCCTCTGAGAAACATCCTTGTAATGTATGAATTCATCTCACAGAGATACGCCTGTCTTTTCATGGAGCAGTTTGCTAACACTGTTTTTGTGGATTCTGCAAGAGGAAATTTGGAGGTGTATTACTCCTTCTGTGAAAAAGAAAATATCCTCAGATGAAAACTAGAAAGAAGTTTTATGAGAAACTGCTTCATGATGTGAGAATGCATCTCAAAGAGTTACACCATTATTTTCTTGGAACAGTTTTCGTGGAATCTGCAGTAGGATATTTGCGAGCGCATTGAAGTCAATAGTGGCAATGGAAATATCCTCTGGTAAAAAGTAGAAAGAAGCTTTCTGAGAAACTTCTTTGTGATGTGTGAAATCATTTCACAGAGTTACACGTTTCTTCCATTCATGGAGCAGTTTGCTAACATTGTTTTAGTGGAATCCGCAAACAGATATTTGAGAGTGCATTGAAACCTATGGTGACAAAAGAAATATCCTCAGATAAAAACTAGAAAGAAGCTTTCTGAGAAACTGCTTTGTGATGTGTGAATTCATCTCACACAGTTACACCATTGTTTTCATTGAGCAGTTTTTTCACAGGTCTTTCTTGGAAACCGCAGTGGGATACTTGGCATCGCTTTGAGACCTATGGTGAAAAAGGAAATATTCTCTGATAAAAAACTAAAAAGAAGCTTTCTGAGAAACAGTTTTGTGATGTGTGAATTCTTCTCACTAAGTTACACGATTCCTTTTATGGAGCAGTTTGTTAGGACTGTTTTTCGAGAATCTGAGAAGGGATAGTTTGGATCACATAATGAGACTACGATGACAAACGAACTATCTTCCCATAAAAAGTAGAAAGAAGTTTCTCAGAAACTACTTTGTGATGTGTGAATTCATCTCACAAAGTTACTTTGCTATTTCATTGAGAAGGTTGCTAACACTGTTTTCCTGGGATCTGCAATGGAATATTTGGGAGCGCATTGAAGTGTATGGTGACAAAGGAAATATCCTCATTAAAAACAAGAAATAAGCTTTCTGAGAAAACAGTTTGTGCTGTGTTAATTCATCTCACAAACTTACACATTTCTTTTTGTGTTGAAGTTTCCTAACACCGATTTCGTGGAATCTGCAAGAGGTTATTTGGGAATGTATTGAAGCTCATGATGACAAAGGAAATATCCTCATATAAAAACTAGAAAGAAGCTTTCTGAGAAACTGGTTTGTGAGGTATGAATTCCTCTCTTAGAGTTACACATTTCTTTTCATGGTATAGTTTGCTAACAACGTTCTTATGGAATATGCTACAGGATCTCAAGAGTACCTTGAAGCCTATGATGACAAAGGAAATATCCTCAGGTAAAAACCAAAAAGAGGCCTTCTGAGAAATTGCTTTCTGATGTGTGAATTCATCACACAGAGCTACACTGTCCTTTTCACTGAGCAGTTTGCCATCACTGTTTTCTTGGGATCTGCAACGGGATATTTTGGATCGCATTGAAGCCTATGGTGACAAAGGGAATATCCTCAGATAGCAACTAGAAAGAAGCTTTCTGATGAACTGCTTTGTGATGTGAGAATTCATCTTACAGAGTTATGGGATTCTCTTCATGGAGCAGTTTGGTAGCAAGGCTTTTGGGGAAACTGAGAAGGGATATTTTGGATCGCAATGAAGCCTATGGTGACAAAGGAAATATCCTCCAATAAAAACTAGAAAGAAGTTTTCTGAGAAACTTCTTTTTGATGTGTGAAATCATCTCACAGAGATATACGTTTCTATTCATGTAGCAGTTTGCTAACTTTTTTGTGGAAACTGCAAAGGGATATTTAAGAGTGCATTGAGGCCTATAATGACAAAGGAAATATCCCCAGAAAAAAACTAGAAAAAAAGCGTTCTGATAGACTACTTTGTGATGTGTGACTTCATCTCACAGAGTTACACCATTCTTTTCACTGAGCCGTTTGATAACCCATTTATCTTGGAATCTGCAATAGGATATTTGGGATCGCTTTGGGGCCTGTTGTGAAACAGGAAATATTCTCTGAAAAAAACAAGAAATAAGCTTTCTGAGAAACAGCTTTGTGATGCGTGAATTCATCTCATTGAGTTACATGATTCTTTTCATGGAGCAGTTTGGTAGGACTCTTTTTTGGGAAGCTGAGAAGGGATATTCTGAATCGCATTGAAGTCTATGGTCACAAACGAAATATCCTCACATAAAAACTACAAGGAAGCTTTCTGAGAAACTGCTTTGTGGTGTGTGAATTCATCTCACAAAGTTACATTGCTCTTTTCATTGAGCCGTTTGCTAACACCATTTTCTTGGGATCTGCAATGGAATATTTGAGAGCGCTTTGTAGTGTATGATGACAAAGGAAATATCCACACTTAAAAACAAGAAAGAAGCTTTCTGAGAAACGTCTTTGTCGTGTGTGAATTCATCTCACAGAGTTACATATTTCTTTTCGTGTTGAAGTTTCCTAACACCGTTTTCACGGTATCCTCAATAGGACATTTGGGTGCGCTTTGAAGCCTACGGTGATGAGGGAAATATGATCAGGTAAAAAGCAAAAAGAAGCTTTCTGGGAAACTGCTTTGTGATGTGTGAATTCATCTCCCACAGTTATACCTTTCTTTTCATTGAGCTGTTTGCTGACACTATTTTTGTGGAATCTGTGAAGGTATATTCCTGAGCACATTGAGGCCTATTCAGGTGAAAAAGGAACTATCTTCAGATAAAAATTACAAATAAGCTGTCTGAGAAACTGTTTTGTGATGTGTGAATTCAATTCACAGAGTTACACTGTTCTTTTCATTAAGCAGTTTCCGAACACTGTTTCCTTGGGATCTGCAATGGGATATTTGGACGTGCATTCAAGCTCACAGTGACAAAGGAAATATCCTTATATAAAAACTAGAAGTTTTCTGAGAAACTGATTGTGATGTTTGAATTCCTCTCTCAGAGTTACACATTTCTTTTCATGGAGTAGTTTGCTAACAATGATCTCCTGAAATCTGCAACAGGATCTATAGGTGTGCCTTGAAGCCTATAATGACAAGGGAAATATCCTCTGATAAAAACCAAAAAGAGGCTTTCTGAGAAATTGCTTTGTGATGTGTGAATTCATCTCACAGAGTTACACTGTTCTTTTCACTGAGCAATTTGCTAACACTGTTTTCTTGGAATCTGCAATAGGAGACCTGGAAGTGCATTGAAGCCTATGGTGACAAAGTAAATATCCTCAGATAAAAACTAGACAGAAACCCTCTGAGAAACTGCTTTGTGATGTGTGAATTCATATCACACAGTTACACCATTCTTTTCATTGAGCAGTTTGTTAATACGTTTTTCTGGGCATCTGCAACGAGATATTTGGAATCGCTTTGAGGCCTATGATGAAAAAGGAAATACTCCCTGATAAAACTAGAAAGAAGCTTTTTGAGAAACAGCTTTGTGATATGTGAATTCATCTCACTGAGTTACACGACTCTTTTGATGGAGCAGTTTGGTAGCACTTCTTTTGGGGAATCTGTGAAGGGATATTTGAGAGTGCATTGAAGCCTATGGTGACAAAGGAAATATCCTCAGGTAAACATTTGAAAGAAGCTTTCTGGTAAACTGCTTTATTATGTGTGAATTCATCTCACAGAGTTACAACATTCTTTTCATTGAGCAGTTTGTTAACACGTTTTTCTTGGAATCTGCAATGGGATGTTCGGGATCGCGTTGAGGCCTATGGTGACAAAGGAAATATTCTCTGATAAAAAATAGAAAGAAGCTTTCTGAGAAACTTCTTTGTGATGTGTGAAATCATCTCACAGAGTTACACGTTTCTATTCATGGAGCAGTTAGGTAACATTGTTTTACTGGAATCTGCAAATGGATATTTGAGAGTGCATTGAGGCCTATGGTGATGAAGGAAATATCCTCAGATAAAAACTAGAAAGAAGCTTTCTGAGAAACTGCTTTGTGATATATGAATTCATCTCACAGAGTTACACCATTCTTTTTATTGAGCAGTTTGTTAACACGTTTTTCTTGGAATCTGCAATGGAATATTCGGGATCACTTTGAGGTCTATGGTGAAAAAGGAAATATTCTCAGATTAAAACTAGAATCTTTCTGAGAAACACCTTTGTGATGCGTGAATTCACCTCAATGTGTTACATGATTCTTTTCATGGAGCAGTTGGGTGGCATTCTTTTTTGGGAAGCTGAGAAGGGATATTTTGGATCGCATTGAAGACTACAGTGACAAAGAAATATCCTCACATAAAAATGAGAAAGAAGCTTTCTGAGAAACTGCTTTGTGATGTGTGAATTCATCTCACAAAGTTACATTGTTCTTTTCATTGAGCAGTTTGCTAACACTGTTTTCTTGGGATCTGCAGTGGAATATTGGGAGTGCTTTGAAGCATACGATGACAAAGGTAATATCCTCAGTTAAAAACAAGAAAGAAGTTTTTGAGAAACTTCTTTGTCCTGTGTGAATTCATCTCACAGAGTTACAACTTGCTTTTCATTGAGCAGTTTGCTAACACTATTTTTGTGGAATCTGTGAAGGTATATTGGTGAGCGCATTGAGGCCTATTCAGGTGAAAAGGGAACTATCCTCAGATGAAAACTAGATGGAAGCTGTCTGAGAAACTGCTTTGTGATGTGTGAAATCATGTCATAGAGTTACACTGTTCTTTTCATTGAGCAGTTTCCTAACACTGTTTTCTTGGGATCTGCAATAGGATATTTTGGAGCACAATGAAGCTCACAGTGACAAAGGAAATATCCTCAAATAAAATCTAGAAATAAACTTTCTGAGAAACTTGTTTGTGATGTATGAATTCATCTCAAAGAGTTACACTTCCTTTTCCTGGAGTAGTTTGCTAACAATGTTCTCGTGAAATTTGCAACAGAATCTATCGGAGTGCCTTAAACCTAGGATGACAAGGGAAATATTCTCAGATAAAAATCAAAAAGAGTTTCATCAGAAATTGTTTTGTGATGTGTGAATTCATCTCACACAGTCACACCATTCTTTTCATTGAGCAGTTTGTTAACACGTTATTCTTGGAATCTGCAATGGGATATTCGGGATCGCTTTGAGACCTATGGTTAAAAAGGAATTACTCACTGATAAAAACTAGAAAGGGGCTTTCTGAGAAACAGCTTTGTGATGTGTTAATTCATCTCAGTGAGTTACATGATTTTTTTCATGGAGCTGTTTGGTAGCACTCTTTTTCGGGAAGCTGAGGAGGGATATTTTGGATAGCATTGAAGACTGTGGTGACAAAGGAAATATCCTCCCATAAACACGAGAAAAAAGCTTTCTGAGAAACTGCTTTATTATGTGTGAATTCATCTCACAAAGTTACGTTGTTCTTTTCATTGAGCCGTTTGCTAAAACTCTGTTCTTGGATCTGCAATGAAATATTTGGGGGCGCTTTGAAGTGTATGGTGACAAAAGTAATATCCTCAGTTAAAAACAAGAGAGAAGCTTCTGAGAAACTCCTTTGTCATGTGTGAATACATCTCACAGAGTTACACATTTCTTTTCATGTTGAAGTTTCCTAACACCTTTTTCGTGGAATCTGCAATAGGATATTTGGGTGCACATTGAAGCCTACAGTGGCAAGGGAAATATGATCAGGTAAAAAGCAAAAAGAAGCTTTCTGGGAACCTGCTTTGTGGTGTGAATTCATCTCCCACAGTTACACCTTTCTTTTCCTTGAGCACTTTGCTAACACTATTTTTGTGGAATTCGCAAATTTATATTTGCGAACGCGTTGAGACCTATTCAGGTGAAATAGGAGTTATCCTTAAATTAAACTAGAAAGAAGCTGTCTGAGAAACAGCTTTGTGATGTGTGAATTCGTGTCACAGAGTTACACTGTTGTTTTCATTCAGGAGTTTCCTAACACTGTTTTCTTGGGATCTGCAATAGGATATATGGGAGCACATTGAAGCTCATGGTGACAAAGGAAATATCCTCATATAAAAACTAGAAAGAAGCTGTCTGAGAAACTGGTTTGTGATGTATGAATTCATCTCACAGAGATACATATTTTTTTCGTGGAGTAGTTGGCTAAAAAAGTTCTCATGGAGTCTGCAACAGGATCTATGGGAGCGCCTTGAAGCCTATGATGACAAGGGAAATATCCTCAGATAAAAACCAAAAGGAGGCTTTCTGAGAAATTGCCTCGTGATGTGTCAATTCATCTCACGGAGTTACACTGTTCTTTTCATTGAGCAGTTTGCAAACACTGTTTTTTTGCAATCTGCAATGGGATGTTTGAGAGCACATTGAAGAATATGGTGACAAAGGAAATATCCTCAGATAAAAACTAGAAAGAAGCCCTCTGAGAAACTTCTTTGTTATGTGTGAATTCATCTCACTGAGGTACACCTGTCTTTTCATGGAGCAGTTTGCTAAGACTGTTTTAATGAAATCTGCAAGAGGAAATTTGGGAGCATGTTACACCTATTGTGAGAAAGGAAATATCCTCAGATGAAAACTAAAAAGAGGCTTTCTGAGAAACTGCTTTGTGATGTGTGAATGCATCTCAAAGAGTTACACCATTATTTTCATGGAGCAGTTTGCTAATACTGTTTTCCTGGTATTGGCAGTAGGATATTGGGAGCGCATTGAAGCCTGGAGTGACAGAGGAAATATCCTCAGATAGCAACTAGAAAGAAGCTTTCTGAGAAACTGCTTTGTGATGTGAGAATTCATCTCACAGAGTTACAGGATTCTCTTCATGGAGCAGTTTGATAGCATAGCTTTTGGGGAAACTGAGAAGGGATATTTTGGATCACAATGAAGCCTATGGTGACAAAGGAAATATCCTCCAATAAAAACTAGAAAGAACTTTCCTGAGAAACTTCTTTGTGATGTGTAAAATCATCTCACAGAGTTACACGTTTCTATTCATGGGACAGTATGCTAACATTGTTTTTATGAAATCTGCAAATATATATTTGAGAGTGCACTGAGGCCTATGGTGACAAAGGAAATATCCTCAGATAAAAAGTAGTAAGATGCTTTCTGAGGAACTGCTTTGTGATGTGTGAATTCATCTCACGCAGTTACAACATTATTTTCACTGAGCCCTTTGTTAACACGTTTTTCTTGGAATCTGCAATGGGATATCTTGATCGCTTTGAGGCCTATGGTGAAAAAGGAAATATTCTCTGATAAAATCTAGAAAGGGGCTTTCTGAGAAACAGCTTTGTGATGTGTTAATTCATCTCAGTGAGTTACATGATTCTTTTCATGGAGCAGTTTAGTAGCACTCTTTTTCAGAATCTGAGAAGGGATATTTTGGATCGCATTGAAGACTATAGTGACAAAGGAAATATCCTTCCATAATCACTAGAAAGAAGCTTTCTGAGAAACTGCTTTGTGATGTGTGAATTCGTCTCACACAGAGTTGCATTGTTCTTTTCATTGAGCAGTTTGCTAACACTGTTTTCTTGGGACCTGCAATGTAATATTTGGGTGCACTTTGAAGCGTAGGGTGACAAAGGAAGTTTCCTCAGTTAAAAACAAGAAAGAGGTTTTCTGAGAAAATTATTTATCATGAGTGAATTCATCTCACAGAGTTACACATTTCTTTTTGTGTTGAAGTTTCCTAACACCGTTTTCGTGGGATCCATAATAGGATATTTTGGTGTGCATTGAAGCCTACGGTGATAAGTGAAATATGATCAGGTAAAAAGCAAAAAGAAGCTTTCTGGGAAACTGCTTTGTGATGTGTGAATTCATCTCCCACAGCTACACCTTTCTTTTCATTGAGCAGTTTGCTGACACTATTTTTGTGGAATCTGTGAAGGTGTATTCACCAGGACATTGAGAACTATTCAGGTAAAAAAGGAAATATTCTCAGATAAAAACTAGAAAGAAGTTGTCTGAGAAACTGCTTTGTGATGTGTGAATTTGTGTCACAGAGTTCCACTGTTCTTTTCATTGAGCAGTTTCCTAACACTGTTTTCTTGTTATCTGCAATGGGATATTTGGGAGTGCATTGAAGCTCATAGTGACAAAGGAAATATCCTCATATAAAAACTAGAAAGAAGCTTTCTGAGAAACTGGTTTGTGATGTATGAATTTATCTCACAGAGTTAAACATTTCTATTCATAGAGTAGTTTGCTAACAACGTTCTCGTGGAATCTGCAACAGGATCTATGGGAGTGCTGTGAAGCCTATGATGACAAGAGAAATATCCTCAGATAAAAACCAAAAAGGGACTTTCTAAGAAATTGCTTTGTGATGTGTGAAATCATCTCACAGAGTTACACTGTTCTTTTCATTGAACAATTTGCTAACACTTTTTCTTGGAATCTGCAATAGGATATTTGGGAGTCCATTGAAGCTCATGGTGGTAAAGGAAATATCCTCATATAAATACTAGAAAGAAGCTTTCTGAGAAATTGGTTTGTGATGTATGAATTCATCTCACAGAGTTACACTTTTTTTCATGGAGTAGTTGGCTAACAATGTTCTCATGGAATCTGCAACAGGATCTATGGGAGCGCCTTGAAGCCTATTGTGACAAGGGAAAATCCTTAGATAAAAAAGAAAAAGAGGTATCTGAGAAATTGCTTTGTGATGTGTGAATTCATCTCAGAGGGTTACACTGTTCTTTTCATTGATCACTTTGCTAACACTGTTTGCTTGGAATCTGCAATGGGATACGTGGGAGCTAATTGAAGCGTATGGTGACAAAGGAAATACCCGCAGAGAAAAACTAGAAGAAGCCCTCTGACAAACTTCTGTGTAATGTGTGAATCTATCTCAAAGAGATACACCTGTCTTTTTACAGAGCAGTTCGCTAACACTGTTTCACGGAATCTGCAAGAGGAAATTTGGGAGCATATTATGCCTATTGTGAGAAAGGAAATATCTTCCCATGGAAATTAGAAAGAAGCTTTCCGAGAAACTGCTTTGTGAGAGGTGAATGTGTCTCAAGGAGTTATACCATTATTTTCATGGAGCAGTTTGCTAACTCTGTTTTCCTGGAATTGGCAGTAGGATATTGGGAGCATATTGATGCCTATGGTGACAAAGAAAATATCCTCTGATAAAAACTAGAAAGAAGCTTTCCGAGAAACTGCTTTGTGATGTGTGAATTCATCTCACAGAGTTACAGGATTCTCTTCTTGGAGCAGTTTGGTAGCACGGCTTTTGGGGAATCTGAGAAGGGATCTTTTGGATCGCAATGAAGCCTATGATGACAAAGGAAGTACCCTCCCAAAAAAACTAGAAAGAACTTTTCTGAGAAACTACTTTTATATATATATACTTTAAGTTCTAGGGTACATATGCACAACGTGCAGGTTTGTTACATATGTATACTTGTTCCATGTTAGTGTGCTGCACCCATCAACTCGTCAGCACCAATCAACTGGTCATTTACATCAGGTGTAATTTCCAGTGCCATCCCTGCCCCTTCCCCCCTCCCCATAATTGGCCCCAGTGTGTGATATTCCCCTTCCAGAGT
>NW_022680989.1:0-50934 GCF_009764315.1 Trachypithecus francoisi | reverse complement strand
TGATAATTCACCACTCTATTAGGTAGAAGCTGCCAGGGAATAAGTGAGGACTCCAAATTTTCTGTAGGAAGGGTTTTGGGAGGTGGGCAATTCAGTCTGGGAGAGAAGTCTGAACTGTCATCCTGCCTTAACATAGCCATTACCCTAGAAATTACAGCGCCACTCTTCAGAGGTCTACCCTGTGTGCACTCATGGAGAAGAGGCTTAGGTTGTTAAAGTCAGCATGTTAAATAATTTCCTGAAATGTGACTATAACTAGAACCCAGCTGACTTCCTCCACAGCCATTCTTACCTATTGTATTTCTCATTGTCTGGCACAATCACCAGCATGCGAACTCTAAGAAGGTGCTTCATCTTATGCCAGTGCCTAGCATAGGCATATGGTGCAGATTAACGGTTTTACAATGGAAGGGATTCCAAGACTTGCCTCATTTAGGGGTGGATCTATTATTATAATCAGATTTCTGAAATCAATGCTGACTTTCTCTCACATTTCACAGGAAGCTAGACTTCTTAAAGCTTGAAGTTTCCTTTATGGGTTTTACTTAAATTGAATTGAAATAATTATTTTACAGGGAAAAACTTCAAAATAAAACACTTTGCAACTTTGGGGTGAAAGTTAAATAAAACACTCTAGCCCCAAATTAAGTTCCCACTGAAATAAAACACTTTTGCTCCTTAAAAAAAAAAAATTCCATATGTAGTAAATAATGACTGTTTTCTTTCAGAGATTAATATAGAAACTTAACCCCTATTTAAGAGCTTTCATATACAGTCATGCGTTGCTTGCCATGTGAGGAGAAACTTGAGAAATATGTTATTAGGGGATTTCACCCTTGTGCTAACATCATAGCATATACTTCCATAAACCTAAGTGGTATAGCCTACAGCACACCTAGGCTATATGGTATGGCCTATGGCTCCTAGGCTATAAACCTGTACCATATGTTACTATACTGAATACTGAAGGCAATTGTAACACAATGGCAGGTATTTGTGTATGTAAAATGGAAAACATACAGTAAAAATACTGTTTAAAAGATAAAAAATGGTATAGCTGTATAGGGATAGCTCCACTATACTCTTATGGAATCACCATCATATATGTGGTTTACTGTTGACTGAAACATCATTTTGCAGCACATGATTGTAATTGATTTACAGAAAGATCTTCAGCAAAATGGTCTACCCAAGATATAAGGAAATATTGAGATCCAGGTAATAAGCCATATTTGAAAGGCATTATAGTTTTCAAAAGCTGTAGCATGATCATTCTTAAGGCCAGTTACTTTTCCCCCTTATCTCTGGGATCCTGTTTGAAGAAAGTTCTAAAAAGGCTTATGTTCAAGCAGCCTGACATCCCTAAATCCTGGGGGAAGACTAACCCCTCTCCTGTGTCCACAACTGTAATAACACTCTGATAGTCCTCAGTTCTGCTCTCCAAACTTCAAATAAGGGGTCAGAGTCAAAGGTCAAGACTTCAGGAAAAGCCCCAGAATACTCTGCACTCAAAAGTAGTTTCAGTTTCACATTTTCCTAAGAATGAAACAAATCGTCCTCCAAATTATGCTGCTTGTTTTGAATTATGGTTACATTGGCTATGTTAACCCCTGAGTTTTTATCTCCACATACTTGAATTAAACCGTGTAGTTCTTCTTCGCATCTGACATCTATGATGTCTTCACTGGGTCTGTACTCCACAGCTATTTTACCACTTTCTGAAATAAAGTTAGCAAGGATCAATTCAGAATCTTTTTCATTCTAAAACATCCTGCATATAATGGTAGCACCCCATGAACATTCTTTTGGCTTCTAAAAGCAGAAAGTAAGAGCATTTTCCTGCAAGTTTCCTTATCTCCTCATCTCACACTTCAGTTTTTTCTTTCTTTCCTTTTTTTTTTGGAAGACATGGCCTCACTCTGTCACCCTGGCTGGAGTGCAGTGGCACTGTCATAGCTCACTGCAGCCTGGAATTCCTGGGATCAAGTGATCCCTGTGGCTCAGCCTCCAGAGTAGCAGGGACTACAGGTACACACCACTGTGCCCACCTAATTTTTTTTTTAGAGACACGGTCTTGCTTTGTTGCCCAGGCTGAGATGACAGGTGTGAGTCACCATGCCTGGCCTCACACCTCAGTTTTTAACATATATATGAAATATCAACCATATTTTGTACAAAGGACGTTATGATCTTACAGATAGGAACTAAGGAATAACATAAGAAATAAAAAATGTGGAAACCAAAACGTTCAATCATAATACGATGAAATGGTAAGGCATCAGGTGGGGGTCAAAGCAAGTTCAAATTTGGAGAAGAGGCCACTGGGCTAGTAGACACTTCACATTAGAAGCAAGGGCCAGGTGTCTGCGCCCTGAGAACCAAAATTCATTCCACCAGATACAATGAACAAAGCTTCTGAGAGAGAGAACATTTGAACATTTTATTGGCAGACACAGGCCCACATATTCTTATAGACAACAGAACTACCTTCAAGGCAAACTAGAGCCATAAGGTTTTTGGTCTAAGAAGTTTTCAGTGTGTGCAAGAGATACCTTTGTATACTAGGGAGAGGTAAACAACCCACACACTTTGTTTGGTTCTTAAAGGTTGTTACTCAGACTTAACAGCTGATGATCAAGGAAGTAAGACTTCCACTAGAAGGGCTGTTGTCCAGGTTGGAAAGCTGAGAGCAATCAGGGCCACCTCCTACAAGCAAATAAAGGTCTGTGGTAACTTAATTAGGATCTCTCAGTCTCTAAGCCTTTAGGGCTGTGAAGCAGAAGAGCAACTCTGTTCAGGGACTCTTTGCTAATCATCAGGCTTCCTTTGGGCACAGCCTGTAACATTCGTGCCACTGTAGAATTCAATAGGGAATACAAGCAATGCCATTCAATAGCATAACCAATTCCAAGGCTCACAGCAAAGCAGCTGATTGTTATATAAGAATCATACTTGCCCAATGTGTCAGTGCCAGAAGTGAAAGCTGAAATTGAATTCTTGATTCAGGAGAAACAAAATCTAATAAACTCTTCGGCACAGAGTTTATTTATTCAGACAGAAATCAACAATGACAATAATAGTTAATATGTCTGCTTATCTTGTAAGTGTAGTTCTGAGTTTTTACATTTGTCATCTTATTTACTCTTACAATATCCTCCATAAGGCTGACTGAATTACTAACCCCAGTTTGTAGATGAAGAGACTGCAGCTTAGAGCTATTAAGTATTTTCAAATCTCTCTGGCTATAAGACCTAAAATTGCATTAAAAATCTAAGAGACAGAGTTAGGACTCAAATCCATGTGTACAAAGCTTATAATCACTATTCTATAAGATAGGCAAGCAATTAAAGAAGACCTGACTTAAACATTTTCTGTGGGAACTGAGGCAAGTCCTTTCACATCTGTAAACTAGGAACAGTATTTGCTGTTGCTTTTTTTCCACAAATGTCACACAGAACTAATTTGAGCCTGTTGCTGTGAAATAATTTAGCAAATGAAAGCATACTATAGAGTGCTTTAGATATCAATATTTTTATCCAATTAACTTTTCAAAATGAGTTTATTTGCCCATTGAAACTGAAGTACTTCTAGGACGATCAAGAGAGTCTTACCTAGAACAACAATCAACAGTTTCTGGAATGCGTCTGACAAAGCCTTCTGAATAGCAAGCTTCTGGGCTCTCTTCCTTTTCATAAGGAACGATAATGGTCCTAAATCCAACCAAAACAAATTGATTTAAGATGCCTATCTAAATGATAATTGCTATATGTTTAAAAACTAAAAATGCATCCATGGTTCTTAGCTCATAACCTTTGTGATTAAGGGCAGACGGCACAAGGATATGGTTGAATGGCTCTGTTAGAGGTACATCCTGGCAGGGCCCATTTTTACGCCTCCATCTAGTAGGGAAGTTCCTGAAGTACTAGAAGGGAGATAAGAGCCAAGAACCTGGCACATGTTTCACATCACCCAGAGATTTCAAACTGATCAGTTAAGGCTACACTCCTACAGACCCTACCCTCCTGTGCATCAGGGGCTGGAATCACTCATCGAAAAAGGTTTGGTTGGCTGGACATGGTGGCCCATGCCTGTAATCCCAGCACTTGGGGAGGCTGAGGCAGGTGGAGGCCAGGAGTTCAAGAACAGCCTGGTCAATGTGGTGAAACTTGAGGCCAGGAGTTCAAGAACAGCCTGGCCAACACGGTGAAACCCTGTCTCTAATAAAAATGCAAAAATTAGCCAGGTGTGGTGGCACACACCTGTAATCCCAGCTACCTGGGAGTCTGAGACATAAGAATAGCTTGAACCAGGAAGCAGAGGTTGCAGTGAGCTGAGATCAGGCCACTGCACTCCAGCCTGGGTGACAGAGTGAGACTGTGTCTCAAAAAAAAAAAAAAAAAAAAAAGGGCTAGGTGCGGTGGCTCATGCCTATAATCCCAGCACTTTGGGAGGCCGAGGTGGGCAGATCACTTGAGGTCAGGAGTTTGAGAGCAGCCTGGGCAACACGGTGAAACCATGTCTCTAATAAAAATACAACAACAAGAAAATAGCCAGGTGTGGTGTTAGGCACCTGTAACCCCAGCTACTTGGGAGGCTGAGGCAGGAGAATTGCTTGAACCTGGGAGGTGGAGGTTGCAGTGAGCTGAGATCACGCCAGTGCACTTCAGCCTAGGCGACTGCGTGAGGCTCCATCTCAAAAAAGAAAAAACTTTGGTACAGGTAATTTGGCTCTTCCCTGGGCATTACCCCCGGGAGCCTACTCTACTCCATTAGCCTATAGCCCTGCCTCTGACTTCAAACCCTAAGCCTGATGGTCACGAATACTAAAAAAATACTCAACATTAGTATCAATTGAGTACTCTTTCTAGATATCTATATTATACTCTTTTTTGGCTGAAACCCTTTTATGAGTAAAAAAAAAGAACTGAATGTTTACACAAAAGTTTATGTAAATCTTTAGATGATGACCTGGCATGGTAGCTCATGCCTATAACCCCAGCAACTTGGGATCCTGAGGCAAGAGGATCTCTTGAGGCCAGGAGTTGGAGACTAGGTGGGACAACACAGAAAGACCCCATCTCTAAAAATAATAATTAGCCAGGTGTGGTGGTGCATGCCTATAGTCCTGGCTACTCAGGAGGCTGAGGCAGGAGGATCCCTTGAGCCCAGAAGTTGGAGGTTACAGTGAGCTATGATCACGCTACTGTACTCTAGCCTGGGCAACAGAGCAAGACCCTGTCTCTAAAAAAGTAATAAGTAGATTAAAAAAAAAAACAAAAACTTTAGATGGTTTTGCTGGGATAACCGAGGGCTACAAGAGACACATATTTGAAGAACTATTTTAGCTTGAAGCAAGTTCTTAACCAAAAACTGTAAAAACATTACTTCCTTCTTCCTCCTAACTTTCTTGGTAGGAAGTCAGCTGTACGATTTTAAATTTAAAGGTTCAATCAGGTATTACCTAAAGTAAAACCCTATACTGTAAGACAGAAAAACTCTGCCCAGGACTTGAGTAGCTCAGAGAGGGAAGGGCTTGATATGTATCCAAAAAGATGACTTTCAAAAAGTAAGAAAAAAAGAAAGATCCTTTCCACGCCAAATCCCTACCCTCCTCCACTCCCAATGAAAACAGACCTTCCTCCACCTTATCCACAGGCTCCTCCACCAAGCCAATGCCAGGACTACTGCAATCATAGGCTGGCAACATCACCTCTAAAGCACAGAAGAACTTCAGGCTTTGCTTTGGAAGTGGCACCATGCTATCTTCATTTTCTCTTTCTTCAAGGTCAGAAAGCTCCTGAAGCTGTAAGGATATTTAATGTAAGGTCCTTCCTAGGATCTTAATGTAGGCTTCAAAATGTTTTGTTATTAAAAGTAAAAACTTGGCCAGGCGTGGTGGTTCATGCCTGTAATCCCAGTACTTTGGGAAGCCGAGGTGGGCGGATCACGAGGTCAAGAGATTGAAAGCATCCTGGCCAACATGGTGAAACCCCGTCTCTACTGAAAATACAAAAATTAGCTGGGCATGGTGGCGGGCACCTGTGGTCCCAGCTACTCGGGAGGCTGAGGCAGGAGAATCTCTTGTACCCAGGAGGTAGATTTTGCAGTGAGCCGAGATAGCACCACTGCACTCCAGCCTGGCGACAGAGTGAGACTCTGTCTCAAAAAAACAAAACAAAACAAAAAAACAAAAAGCAAACAAACAAACAAAAACAACAACCAAAAAAACAACTAAACTCCAGTCATTCAAGCTAACAGTTGAGGTGTCCTATGGCTTCAAAATCAAGTTAGATTTGCAAATGAGTTGCTAGATAGAGACAACCATTTTTTATTATATGCCACAAAAACAGTGGAGAAAATTATGGATACCACCATCCTAGTGACTGAGATTATTAATTCTAGGTAGCAGGCCAATTCAGACATGTTCACTTATCCTCAATGGTAGAGGCCTCTCACATCTCCTCCCTACAATCCAGTTCAATACTTCTGTCTAATATCTAGGATTTCAATGTTGAAAGGAGAGTGTGGTTAGTGAAAAAAAATCTACAAGGTTTACCTTGATGATCCTTTTGGACCACCCATTGAAACCAAAGTAGTAATTCGCCAGTTCTTGGCATCGGGAACTGTTCAGGGCAAGGGCTTGATGTTGAACTGCCTTATGTCTGGTGCCAAGACGAACCTAAAGTCATAAGAGATAGACTCATAAATATCACAACCTGCTAGAGATTTTATTTTGGATACTTCTGAGATTTGTCAATACCAAGTATGCAAAGAAAAATTGTTTCAGTCTTCCCATTCAGTAGCTCCTGCTTGAGAATATGACCTGAATATAGACAAGATGAACCCACCACCCATCCCCCTCCCCAAGTTACTAACCCCTGTTAAAAGATGACATACAATCGGGTGCGGTGGCTCCTGTTTGTAATCCCAGCACTTTGGGAGGCTGAGGCGGGTGGATCACAAGGTAAGGATATCGAGCCCATCCTGGCTAACATGGTGAAACCCTGTCTCTACTAAAAATACTAAATATTAGCCAGGCATGGTAACATGTGCCTGTAGTCCCAGCTACTCCGGAGGCTGAGGCAGGAGAATCGCTCAAACCTGGGAGGCAGAGCTTGCAGTGAGCCGAGATAGTGCCACTGCACTCCACCCTAGGCGACAGAGTGAGACTCCATCTCTAAAAAAAAAAAAAAAGAGGAAATACACATACTTCTACAAATTTTACAAGCAACTGAAGCAACTAGAGGTTTATGTGCATTTATAAGTTTCTTTGAGAATGCAAATATCTACTGTTAATTCTTAAAATATTTTACCCATTTTTGTGGATTTCTTACATCACAAGTTCTTTCCTGTATGTCTATTTCATTTTTAAGTATATTATATTCATGAAATTCAAATGATACAAATAAAGTCAAATTTATTTGTATTAGAAATTAATAAGAATTAACAGTAATTTAATTCTTTTTTTTTTTTTTTTTTTGAGACGGAGTCTTGCTCTGTCGCCCAGGCTGGAGTGCAGTGGCCAGATCTCAGCTCACTGCAAGCTCCGCCTCCCGGGTTCCCGCCATTCTCCTGCCTCAGCCTCCCGAGTAGCTGGGACTACAGGCGCCGGCCACCTCGCCCGGCTAGTTTTTTGTATTTTTTAGTAGAGACGGGGTTTCACAGTGTTAGCCAGGATGGTCTCAATCTCCTGACCTCGTGATCCGCCCGTCTCGGCCTCCCAAAGTGCTGGGATTACAGGCTTGAGCCACCGCGCCCGGCCTTCTTTTTTTTTTTTGAGATGGAGTCTTGCTCTGTCACCCATGCTGGAGTGCAGTGGCGCGATCTCAGCTCACTGCGAGCTCCGCCTCCCGGGTTCATGCCATTCTCCTGCCTCAGCCTCCTGAGTAGCTGGGACTATGGGTGCCCACCACCATGCCTGGCTAATTTTTTGTATTTTTTTAGTAGAGACGGGGTTTCACCATGTTAGCCAGGATGGTCACGATCTCCTGACCTTGTGATCCGCCGGCCTTGGCCTCCCAAAGTGCTGGGATTACAGGCCTGAGCCACGACGCCTGGCTGAAGTTAATTCTTTATTGATTTGTTTATGCACCTTCCTCTATCACTGGTTTACAAGCTCCGTAAGTCCCAGATGAAATCATAGCTTTTTTCACTTCCAGAACCAAGCACAGTTCTTGGCATATAATAGAGGACAGATGATCTGTCGATTGAATGAATAAAACAATGAGCAAGTAAAAATTGAAATTACTTTCTCCAACCGAAAAGAAGGAGAAATGCCTGTTGGGAAAGAGAAATGAAGACCAATTTTTAAACGTTGAGTGCTACTGGCGAGACCGGCCTGTATCACGAGTCACAGTGGAGCCTTTC
This sequence comes from Trachypithecus francoisi, assembly GCF_009764315.1. Lineage (NCBI taxonomy): Eukaryota > Metazoa > Chordata > Mammalia > Primates > Cercopithecidae > Trachypithecus > Trachypithecus francoisi. The sequence goes on along the minus strand of NW_022680989.1, from coordinate 42,567 downwards.
TGGACAACAAGGAAGCTTCAGAAAAACTCTGAGCCCCTGGGTGGCATAGACAGTTGTCAGCTTGGATAACCTTGCCACAGTTCTTGGCGGCAACCATTTTCCTTCATTTCACAAAAAAATAAAAACAAAAACAAAAAAACACAAAAAACCCTCTTGGCCGGGCACAGTGGCTCACGCCTGTAATCCTGGCACTTTGGGAGGCTGAGGCGGGCAGATCACTTGAGGTCAGGAGTTCAAGACCAGCCTGGCCAACATGGAGAACTCTTATCTCTACCAGAAATACAAAAATTAGCTGGGTGTGGTGGTGCACACCTGTAATCCCAGCTACTCTGGAGGCTGAGGCAGGAGAATCACTTAAACCTGGGAGGCAGAGGCTGTAGTGAGCTGAGATCATGCCATTGCGCGCCAGCCTGGGTGACAGAGCAAGACTCCATCTCAAAACAAAAACAAAAACCCAAAAAGCAAAAACAAAACCCTCTCAGGTGCCTTAGGCCTTTCCTTGATTTTATTTTAAAACATTATTCTCTTTACTGTATTTAAAAAGGCAAAAAAACAGAAACTAAATGTATGTGCTAAAGTAAAAAAGAACACTTAAACTAGATAACAGTAGGGGGTGAGTAGTAACCCAAGGCTTTGGGTTTAATAAACAAATAAATCTAGTATGAACGCCCTCTCCTCTCACCTATCTATTGAGTTGTAGAACATTTCCTTCATTACTGTCTCAGTGATGGGCTTTATGCTGTGAAATTCTCAAAACCTAAAGCTTATGAAATGGTCTCAATGTCCAAAGAGCACTAAAAACTCATTAATTGCAAAATGATACCAAGTAAATGTTTCATAATCTTAGTTGCACCTTTATAATATTTGAGTGGCTATGTGAAATGGTCACAGGTTAGAAACAGACCATAGTTCAAAAGTTAAATAATATCTTCGCCGGGCGCAGTAGCTGACACCTGTAATCCCAGCACTTTGGGAGGCCGAGGTGGGTGGATCTCGAGGTCAGGAGATCGAGACCATCCTGGCTAATACAGTGAAACCCTGTCTCTACTAAAGAATACAAAAAAATTAGCTGGGTGTAGTGGCGAGTGCCTATAGTCCCAGCTACTCGGGAGGCTGAGGCAGGAGAATGGCATGAACCCAGGAGGTGGAGCTTGCAGTGAGCCGAGATTATGCCACTGCACTCCAGCCTGGGCGACAGAGCAAGACTCTGTCTCAAAAAAAAATAATAATAAATAATAATAATAATAAGATCTCACAGGTAATCATTTCAGTCACAGGAAGTAGAACCAGGATTGAAGAGGGTGTTGAACAGGCTAAGAGGGCATTGAACAGGCTACTGAAGTGGGAGTAGTATACCTGGAATCATTACTAAGCAGAGTTCTCAGATTTGATCAAGGTTAATTCAACGAGGAATGGAATATAGACAAGAATAGGCAGCAAGATTAGTAGGAAACAGATCAAGTAGCCAATTAGGAATTGAAATGGTCCTTGAAAAGGGAAAGGTGACTGAATTGAGGCATACAATGAGATATCACTCTGTGGCTCTGGGAAAGTAAAATTGGTTGGCATGTTAATATGGAATAGGGTTTCTACAATGCCGCTTAAAGAATGTTCCCATGCTCTCAGAACTGAAGGGAGTTCTAAATAGGCAGTTTGTGAGCCATGGTGAGCATGATGATGATGATGATGATGATACAGTCTCCTTTATGTAACAGCTGGCAGAAGACTTGGTCACACCCACACATTTTAAATTCACTTAAAAGTAAATATATAGGCCGGGCGCGGTGGCTTACGCTTGTAATCCCAGCACTTTGGGAGACCAAGGTGGGTGGATCACCTAAGTTCAGGAGTTCGAGACCAGCCTGACCAACATGGAGAAACCCCGTCTCTACCAAAAATACAAAATCAGCCAGGCATGGTGGTGCATGCCTGTAATCCCTGCTACTTGGGAGGCTGAGGCAGGAGAATCGCTTGAACCCGGGAGGTGGAGGTTGTGGTGAGCTGAGATCACACCACGGCACTCCAGCCTGGGCAACAAGAGTGGAATTCCGTCTTTAAAAAAAAAAAAAAGTAAATATATAATATATGGCTGGGCATGGTGGCTCACACCTGTAGTCTCAGCATTTTGGGAGGCTGAGGTGGGCGAATCACTTCAGGTCAGGAATTCAAGACCAGACTCACCAACATGGCGAAACCCCATCTCTACTAAAATACAAAAATTAGCCAGGTGTGGTGGCAGGTGCCTGTAGTCCCAGCTACTCAGGAGGTTGAGGCAGGAGAATCGCTTGAACCCGCAAGGCAGAGGTTGCAGTGAGCCAAGATCATGCCACTGCTCTCCAGCCTAGGTGACAAAATAAGACTTCATCTTAAAAAACAAAAATAAAAAATAAATATAGCTGGGCATGGTGGCTTGTACCTAGCTACTTAAGAGGCTGAGGCAGGAGGACTGCTTGAGGCCAGGATTTAGAGACCAGCCTGGGCAATACAGGGATACTCTGTCTCTAAAAAAATTAAAAAGTGAATATAAGCAGAAGTCTTCTGGTGAAGATTTCATTCATTCACTCATTTTTTAGAGATAGGGTTTCACTCTGTGGCCCAGGCAGGAGTGCAGTGATGCAATTATTATTACTCATTGCACCCTCAAACCTCTAGGCTCAAGCGATCCTCCCACCTCAGTCTCCCAAGTAGCTGGGACTACAGGTGCATGCCACCACACCTGGCTGATATTTAGTTTTTTATTTTTCTTTCTTTCTTTTCTTTTTTTGAGATGGAGTCTCACTCTGTCACCCATGCTAGAGTGCAGTAGCACAATCTCAGCTCACTGCAGCCTCCACCTCCTGGGTTCAAGTGATTCTCATGCTTCAGCCTCCTGGGTTCAAGCGATTCTCATGCTTCAACCTCCCGAGCAGCTGGAACTACAGGCGCATGCCACCATGCCCGGCTAGTTTTTGTATTTTTAGTATAGATAGAGTTTTGCTATGTTGCCCAGGCTGATCTCAAACTGCTGGCTTCAAGTGATCTGCCTGCCTCGATCTTCCAAAGTGCTGGGATTATAGGCATGAGCCACGGTGCCCAGCCTTATCTTTACTTTTTTTTTTATAGAGACAGGGTCTCACTTTGCTGCCCAAGCTGAGATTTCTTAAAAAGGGACAGCATAAAATGACAAGAGGTTTAGCTCAGCAGGTTTTAGTTCAACCTCAAGTTTCCATAATTCTTTTCAAGAACCTTAAACAAGTCACTCAACCATCTTGAGTTTGAGTTTCTTCATCTAAAAACCCCAGAGAACTGGAAGATTAGTGTGGCAATGCATCTAAAATATTCTGTAAACAGAGTGCTAGACAAATGCTAACCTATTACTGAATTCAGCACTTCATTCCAGCGGAGCTAGGAATTCCATATTTGGACCCCCCTTGACTGGAGATTCTGAAAAAGCTGCTTCCGGTCGCATGCCTTTTGGGCTCTGCGGGCAGCCCTTGCTGAATAAAACTTAATGACGGCATAGAAACCAGGATGGGCCACTGCAGCATTGGGAAGACCCGGACTGAATATAGAAGGCCAAACTGGGAAAATGCTGTGAACAGAGAATGCTGCGGGGGTGGTCCCACCCAAGTAAGTACATGAAATCTCACGCCAGAAAACAAAACCGCACATGCCCTCATATTCCCCCAACCCCTCTTCGCGAAGGATGCTATTCAAAACACTTTCCACTTAATCAACAGGTTTTCCTCTTAAAATCCTAAACTTTTTTTTTTTTTATGGGAGTCTAAGTCTCTTGTAGGTCTCTAAGGACTTAAAATCCTAAACTTTAAGTAGCACTGGAAGGTAAAACGTGCTGTCGGTGGAGAGATACCTCTCTGAGACTTAAAAATCTTTTGGGGGTCGTTAGTTGTCAGTTGGGATCCCTTTTAGAATTAGAGTCTTCAGCAGAGGCTGAGGCAGGTAAGGGTCTGAGGCAGGGCTCCGGAACTCCCCCCAGTCGCGGGTGGGGCGGCTTTCTCCATCCCTCCCTCCTTTCTGGCCCCGGCTCACATGCAAAGCCTCGGCCGTGGTCCGGAGCTCAGTTCCCACACTAGCAAGGTTTGTCACTCTCGATGGGAACGCAAAAGGAACCAACTCCGCCATCCTCCCCTCCACCGCACCTGCGCGGCTAACCGTCGCCCAGCACTGCGCCTGCGCTTTTTTTTTTTTTTTTTTTTTTTTTTTAAAAGAGGCGCATGCGAGGCGGGCCGGCGCTCGGATCGCTCCCTCGCCCCTCCTACCTGGGGCCGGCCTCTGAGTCTGTTACCCTCCTCCAGCCACAGCCCCAAGATCCCTGAGTTCAGAGCTTCTGTTCAAAGCATGTTTAGGGTAAAGTCCCAAAATGGGCTGACAGGATGGAAGGGTAGGGACATGTTTACAGCAGCCAGCTTCGTCTTCACTCTTGAAAGGAGATTCGGGTACTAAGTATTAGCACTACCTACTGAGCTTGTGGGAAATACCATGAAAGATGCAATCTTTTGACAAGAGGTTTTTTAAGAGTTTGAAATTGCAATAAAAGTATAAATCACCTAAGCCATTAACAGTCTGGCATGAAATCCGTTTTTTTTTTTTTTTTTTTTTTTGAGACGGAGTCTTGCTCTGTCGCCGGGCTGGAGTGCAGTGGCCGGATCTCAGCTCATTGCAAGCTCCGCCTGCCGGGTTCCCGCCATTTCCTGCCTCAGCCTCCCGAGTAGCTGGGACTACAGGCGCGCCACCTCGCCCGGCTAGTTTTTTGTATTTTTAGTAGAGGGGGTTTCATGTGTTAGCCAGGATGGTCTCGATCTCCTGACCTCGTGATCCGCCCGTCTCGGCCTCCCAAAGTGCTGGGATTACAGGCTTGAGCCACCGCGCCCGGCCTAAATCGTTATTTTCTTACCAGCATCACTTTGCATCATTTCAGTAACATTCATTGCGGATATCATTATTTGATTATTAATGGTGATATTAATATAATTACCATTCCAAATCGTTAAACATTTTAATCCACTATCAATTTTTACGGTTTTTGTGATCATTAATATCGATTATAGTATTAATATTATTATATTTATTAATATTAATATTAGTATACTTGTTCCTGATATCCACCGGGGAGAGGATGATATTACTTTAAATATCACGAAACGTGTGCACGCACCCAGTGATATTGTTTCAAATTTTGCCCGTGAGGGGAGGATGAGACAGGCAATATGGCTGGTTGTAGACACACACCTGGGATAGTGTAATTAATATTCAGGGAGAAGAGTATGATATGACTCCCAATACAGGCGGGGCGTGGGCGGCTGGCGGCCCCGGATCGGGGGATCTGGGTCCCCAGCCCCTGGCGATCAGGGGCCGCCAGCCGCCTTGGGGCGGGGCGTGGCGGCGGCTGGGCGGCCCTTATTGCCGGAGTCTGGGTCCCCCACCTCCCAGCGATCGGGGGCCCCCAGCCGCCGGGGGGCGTGGTGTGGTGCCTGCTTGGGGCCCGGATACTGGGGGGCGACCTCAGCACAGCAGCTCCCTCCTGTAGCCCCTGCAGGTGCAACCTTTCTCTCTAGTTTTGGAAGGTGATGAACTGTGGCGGTGATATCCCTTTAGTTTTCCAGGCTCTGTGGGTTAGAAGCCAGTCACCGTTTTGTTCGTACCCAAGGTCAGGAAGACTATGTAAGGGCATAGTCATGGGGGGGGGTCAGTCACTTTAGGGTGTGGCTGCCACCACGAACTTGGTGAAACTTTAAGGGTGGTAGGAGCTGGCCAGTTACAGGGGTGAGGGTGTGTCAGGCATGGGTTAGGGCATGGAGGAGGATGCAGAGGCCTGCACCCTGGATGTTCCTTTCACTCCTTGAGGTTTTGTTCTCCTGATCCCTGAGTACATCCCAGAACACGGTGGGGCCCTAGCAGGGGAGAGGTAGGGAAGCATGTGTTGTTCATCTGGGGACCTTGTTAGGCAAATCAAATTAGCGGCCAGGCTTTCAGTGGTGGGTGTGATCGGGAGTGATGAGTGTGCAGGTGTGTGTGGAAAGAGCAATTGGGATGGGGTCAGCCCCAGCCACCATGAAGACCTTAACTGTTCGTCCACCCATCCCAGGAGCCTCCCTGAGTGAGTGCCTTCAGGGTGCAGGTCCTGTTTACACATGGAAGTGAATCAGGGTGGGACACTGCCTTGCCTTAGAGAAGTCACACTACTTCTTCTCCTCCTCCTCCTCCTCCTCCTCTTCTTCTTCTTTTTTTTTTTTTTTAATTTGTGACAGAGTCTCGCTCTGTTGCCCAGGTGGAGTTCAGTGGTGTGACCTTGGCTCACTGCAACCTCTGCCTCCCAAGTTCAAGCAATTTTCCTGCCTCAGCCTCCTGGGTAGGGTAGCTGGGATGATAGGCATGTATGCCATGCCTGGCTAATTGTTGTATTTTAGTGTCACCATATTATCCTGGCTGGACCCAGTCTCCGGGCTCAAGTGATCTATCCGCCTCAGCCTCCTGAGTGGCTGGGACTACAGGTGTGCTATCCTGCCTAGATAATTTTTAAAAGTTTGTAAGGACAGAGTCTGGCTGTGTGTCCAGGGTGGTTTCAAACTCCTGGCCTCAAACAGTCCTCTCGCCTCAGCCTCTCAAAGCACTGGATTACAGGCATGAGCCACCACACCCAGCCCAGTGATTTTTGTTGTTAAGATCAAGGACGGATTCCCTGGCTTGGCATTCAAGGCTCATGATCCGGGCGTGATACGCAAGTTTGGGTTTCAGTGTTTCCATTCCCGCCATCAGCCTTGCACTCCAGCTTGTTGCCTAAGCCCTGTTCTGAAGCCCAGCCTGAGAGCTGCACTTAGAATTTATACCTTCTCATCTCTTCATCGTCTTCACCTATGTTCTTATCTCCATCTGGGACATCATCTCCACACTTCTGTCTCTTTAAATCTTCTCTATCCTTCAAGACTTAAAATACTCACTTCCTTTACACGATCCCCGTTCTGACATCCAAGCTAGAGTTAATCTTTTTCCTTTGAACTCTGATAGTGCTTAATGTTTTTCATCCTTTAATTATGCAACAATACTGTGTGTTATGATAATATTATATCTCCACTTTTTCATAGTTACTTTGAAAATATTTAATGTAGTCATATATTTTGAATATGTAATATGAGCGACATTCAAAAGGTCCTGGAGAGTGAAAGGCAGTCCTACTCCAGTCACTGCCCTGTGACCACTGTTGCCAGTTTTCTTTGTTTGTTTGTTTTTCCAAGATGGAGTCTTGCTCTGTCACCAGGCGGGTGTGATGTCAGCTCACTGCAACCTCCGCCTCCCGGTTCAAGCGATTCTCCTGCCTCAACCTCCTGAGTAGCTGAGACTACAGGCGTGTGCCACCACGCCCAGATAATTTTTGTATTTTTAGTAGAGACAGGGTTTCACCATGTTGGCCAGGATGGTCTGGATATCTTGGCCTCGTGATTCACCTGCCTCAGCCTCTCAAAGTGCTGGGATTACACGTGTGAGCGACTGCGCCCAGCCTATGGATCTTCTTGTTAAAAATATAGATGTTGGCATAAGATAAACACTGTTCTCCACCAGTTCCCCACTGGTAAGTATTTAGGTTGTTCCCAACCGTTTGGATTAATCAATGCTGAGTTGTACGTAATTCTTGCATATTTGCATGAATATGTTCATAGGATGCATTGCTAGAAATGGAATTGTGGGATCCAGTTCTGCACATTTTAAATGTTGATGGGTGTTGCTCGATTCCCTTTCGTTAGGGCCATACCGTTATCTCACTGTCAATGTGTAAGGGCGCCAATTTCTATTTCCTTGTCAACAGTTTCTTCTCAGCTGCTTTCTTTGACATCACACACACACAAATAGCCCTATTGTTCCAAAAACATGCACATTCTACATTTCTACTTAAAGTGTGCGCACACTGACTGAAGCTCTGTGTTGCAGTGATGTGTGCTGCTAGGATGGTGGCTCTGTTTTGAATTTGCTAGCCAGGCTGTGGCTTTCCAGTCAGGTATTTTTTGTTTTGTTCATGCTGTTGCTGCCATTGGGCTGTGTGAATTTCCCTCCACTGCCCAGCCAGATTTCCCTTCCGGTAGACGGGCTTAGTGTCTCATCCAGCAGACCAGTTTCCTAGTGACCTGGGCCGAGTGTCTCATCCAGCAGCCCTGTTTCCTGGTGACCTGGGCCAAGTGTCTCATCCGGCAGCCCTGTTTCCTGGTGACCTGGGCCAAGTGTCTCATCCGGTAGCTCTGTTTCCTGGTGACCTGGGCCGAGTTTCTCATCTGTCAGCCCTGTTTCCTGGTGAGCTGGGCCGAGTGTCTCATCTGTCAGCCCTGTTTCCTGGTGATCTGGGCCGAGTGTCTCATCCGGCAGCCCTGTTTCCTGGTGAGCAGGGCCGTGTGTCTCATCCGGCAGACCTGCTTCCTAGTGACCTGGGCCGAGTGTCTCATCCAGCAGCCCTGTTTCCTGGTGATCTGGGCCGAGTGTCTCATCCAGCAGCCCTGTTTCCTGGTGAGCTGGGCTGAGTGCCTCCATGAGAAGTTGCACCCATCTTCTCCAGTAGTGCATCTTTTCACAGCAAGCAAAACATTTTCACCACGTTTCTAGTGGGACAGGCACTAGCTCTTTTCTGGGCATCAGGAGACCTGGCTTTGTTCTGGTTCAAGCAACAGCTGGTGAGTTACCAAAGACAAGTCACATCTGGCCCCTGGTCCTTTCTTTATAAGTAGAATCACAGCCCGAGTGGGCATCACTGCCGTGGCCTCTATGCGGTGCTGAGTGTTGTGGGGATGATGGCTAAGTGTCAGGGTGCATTTCCACCACTAGGGGATTACGGGCCAGCCAAAGACACAGGAGGAAAGCTAACAGCCCCGGGCAGGTGCACAGAACCAGAGGAGTTTGAAACGGTGGTTCCAAGCTCCTTGGTGTGATTGATGTGATCACAATAAACATTTTATCTCTAAGTCTTGGGCCATTGGACCAAGAGAAGAGAGAGCTGGTATTGAGTTGTAGTGAGAGGTGCGTGGTTCATGTGCCTGCTGAGCCTGCCTTGGACTCAATTCTATTGAGTCCCATTCCATTTTACCTTCTGTTTCCACCTTTTTCAGGCTCCTGCTTGTTTCTCCAGAAAAAAAATGCAATAAATTCCTTTCAAAAACTTTACAAAAGCCATAGATGCTTATTGACAATAGTTCAAATGATGTGGAAGACAGAAAGATAGTGAGTGTTTCTCTGTTGTGTGTTTGGATGAATGTGTCTTTGGGGTAGTCACTATTAACACTGGGTGTATTTCCTTCCAGATCTTTTCCAGTGTACCTACAAATATATATGTACACTTTGTAAAAAACAAAATAGTACCTGATAAACACTGAGTCCCCCTACTCCCACTGCGCAGTCTACATGGACATCTTTCATGGTGATACGATGAGACCTGATCGACTCCTTTTGTTCGCTGGAGTGCTAGGTAATAATAGCTACAGATAACTCACCTTCAGTGGGCATTTACCATGTGACAGGGTCTGTGCTCCAGGCAGGCTACATGAAGTGGGCCTTAAGGGTTTTTGCAACAATGCTATGGGTGAACACAGTAATTGTTAACATTTTGCAAATGATAGAATTGCAGTAGAGAGAAGCAAAGCTGCTTGCTGAAATTCATGGTACGATTCCTGAGAGAGAGAGAACACTTTTAAAACAATTGTTGTTATAGTCAGGTGATTTACGATCATTTGAAGAAATAGTGCATTCAGTGAATACATTTCAGGGTCTGGTATAGTCTGGGAGCTGTTCCTGAAAATGCACTGGGCTAGAGGTAAGGGAGTGGTCCATTGGCCCTGGGCCCCTAGTGCAAAAAGGGAGGTCCCTGAGGGCATGGAGAGGAGGTCTCGGAACAAACCTTGCAACATCCATTTCTGCTGAGTCTGGTCCGACGTCTGGTTCTTGACATGTACACTTTTCAGATACTTGGTTTTGATTTTTATCATGGCTCACCTGAGCAGCCATGGTTTGAAACTGCCTGGAGATGTGGTCTGGCAGGCCAGTGCTATGCCCATCCTTCCCGCTTCTGCAGGAGGGGAGTCATCCTGGGACCAGAGGGCTTCGCCTGTAAACAGCTATCTCATAATAAGTGGATTTGATGCTGGTTTCGCTAGGTCAGGAAATTTCCCATTTGGAAGGAAAACTGATACTTGTTTTTGGGTTTTGCTGAGGAGCCACAGGGTTTAGAGCAGGGACTGGAAGTTTGTTGAGACACACGTGAGTGCACTCAAACATCTTCCATGAAACGTGGAAATAAACACAGTGTTCTAGAGAGGTCCCTGGCTTTGGGATGTAAATATTTCTGTAACAGAATGGCACTGGATGTCTGCTGTATTTTTTTCTCTGCTATTTTGGCAAGTTTTATTTGGGTGTATGTCTCCTGTACAGAAGGTATGACATCACTTTTTGCCACCAAGTATTTACAGCCGTTGGTGCCTCCTATGTGGGTCACTTTTGTGCCGTGGTTTCTTTGTGGAAATTGTAGGTCTCCTACCCAAAGCACATTGCCCATTTCAAGGTGCTCCTGGTTTCTGAACACCTGTGGCAGTGCCTTCCATATGGGTGAAGCCAGCCGAGAAACTACCCCTCCCCAGGAGGTGGGGACTGGTGATTGCCTGAGTGAGGAGGCCGGGGATGAGCCCTGGACTAGAACTTGTGACCGACTGCTTTTCCTTCCCCTCCTCTCCCTCCTATTTTCCCACCAACCCCCCTTTTTAAAAATTTCTTATTAAAAATTAAACAATTATTTTGGTTTCCTTTATTCGCTATTCCTTGCTAATCATATGCAGAGTGAGCCTGGGACAGTGGAAAGGTAAGTTGTACTTGGCTTCAGATGATCCTACCAGCCCCGCATTGAGGGGCTTCCGCCAGGCGGCATTGTGAAGTGGTGTTGTGGAGGTTCTCCTTTGAGTCCTCAGCGTTAACCAGCAGAGGCAGATGGTATTTAGTCCTGGCTAATGTTGAGGAAGCTGAGCTCAAAGTAGCTAAGGGAACTTCCCAAAGTCACATTGGAAGTAGCAGAATAGAACCAAACACAGATTGTCTCTGAATCAGGCAGGTTGTCTGATTCCAAAATGGGCTCTTAATTTTTGGAGGTCAAAAAGCTGAACAGACACAGACATTTCTTTTTTTCTTTTTTTTTTTTTGAGCTAGGGTTTCGCTATGCTGCCTAGGCTGGTCTAGGCTCAAGCTGTCCTCCTGTCTTAGCGTTCTGAGTGCTGGGCTTACAGTTTTGTGTTACCAAACCCAATCGAACAGACATTTCTTGAAAGAAGACATACAAATGGCCAAAAAATATGTGAAAAAAATGCTCAGTATCACTTATAATCAGAGAAATGCAAATCAAAACCACAGTGAGGTATGATCTCACCTGTTAGGATGAGTATTATCAAAAAGACAAAAAATAACAAGTGCTGGCGAGGATATGGAGAAAAGGGAGCTCTTACACACTGTAAGGGGGTGTACACTAGAGCAGCTGGCTGGGCGCGGGGTGCACACTGACATCCCATCACTTTGGGAGGCCGAGGCGGGCAGATCACCTGATGTCAGGAGTTTGAAACCAGCCTGGCCAACATGGTGAAACCCCGTCTCTACTAAAAACACAAAAAATTAGCTGGGAGTGGAGGATCACACCTGTAATCCCAGCACTGTTGGGCGGCTGAGGTGGGTGGGTCACTTGAGGCTAGGAGTTCAAGACCAGCCTGGCCAAGGTGGTGAAACCCCATCTCTACTAAAAAATACAAAAATGTGCCCGGTGCAGAGGCGGGCGCCCGTAATCCCAGCTACTCGGGAGGCCAAGGCATGAGAGCCACTGGAACCCGGGAGGCGGATGCTACAATAAGCAAGCCGAGATTGCACCATTGTACTCCAGCCTGGGCAACAGTGAGACTCTGTCTCAAAGAGAAAAAAGAAAAAGAGTAAGAGCAAGCTAGGGCACTCACTATGGCAAACAGTATGGAGGTTCCTCAGAAAACTGCAAATGAAATTACAGTGTGATCCAGCAGTCCCACTACAGTGTAGATACCCAAAGAAAAGGAAATCAGTGTCGGAGGGGCATCTGCACTTCTGTGTTTCCTGCAGCACTGTTCACCATAGCCTAGATATCACCAGCCTTGGTGTCCAACAGCAGATGATGGATAGAGAAAATGTGGTCTTGATACACAGTGGAGTACTATTCAGCCATAACACAGGATGAAGTCCTGTTATTCTCAGCAACGTGGATGGAACTGGAAGATATTATGAAATAAGCCAGGGACAGAAAGTTACACAGCACATGTTCTCTTATGCGGAAGGCAAAAAAGAGTGGATCTCATGGAATTTGGAAGTAGACAGAGGCTCCCAGAGGGTGAGAAAGGTGGGGGAAGAGAGAGATAGGGAGAAATGTGTTAAAGGATACAAAATTATAGCTGGATAGGAATAAGTTCTAGTGTTCTATAACATAGGATGACTATAGTTAACAAGAATATATAGTTTCAGGCTGGGCCCGGTGGCTCATGCCTGTTATCCTAGCACTTTGGGAGGCTGAGTTGGGTGGATCACTTGAGGTCAGGGGTTTGACACCAGCCTGGCCAACGTGGTGAAACCCTGTCTCTACTAAAAATACAAAAATTAGCCGGGCATAGTGGTGGGTGCCTGTAAACCCAGCTACCAGGGAGGCCGAGGCAGGAGAATAGTTTGAGCCTGGGAAGCAGATGTTGCAGTGAGCTGAGATCACACCACTGCACTCCATCCTGGGCAACAGAGCAAGACTTTGTCTCAAAAAAAAAAAAAACAAAAAAGAATATATAGTTCCAGATAATTGGAGGAAGGGTATTGAACGTTACCAACGCAAAGAAAGGATAAATGTTTGAGATGGCAGATATGCTAATTACGCTGATCACATACATTACATGTATTATAACATCACTATACTCCATACATATGTACAGTACACAATTATGTGTCAATTAAAAAAGAAAAAGCTGAGGCCGGGCGCGGTGGCTCAAGCCTGTAATCCCAGCACTTTGGGAGGCCGAGACGGGAGGATCACGAGGTCAGGAGATCGAGACCATCCTGGCTAACACGGTGAAACCCCATCTCTACTAAAAATACAAAAAACTAGCCGGGCGAGGTGGTGGCGTCTGTAGTCCCAGCTACCCGGGAGGCTGAGGCAGGAGAGTGGCATGGACCCGGGAGGCGGAGCTTGCAGTGAGCTGAGATACTGCCACAGCACTCCAGCCTGGGTGACAGAGCGAGACTCCGTCACAAAAAAAAAAAAAAAGAAAGAAAAAGCAGAACTTAGATTGGAATGGCTATGAAGTAGCTAACTTTTTCATATTTTCGATAGAGACCCTAGGCATTTCTTTTAAATAAACTACCCTTGGCTTCAGGAAATGTTTAGTATTTAAATTTCAGCCTTGCATTTTATAATACACAGAGATAAAACTGTAGGCTTGATTTAGATACAGTCACAGGGGTTTGCCGTGATGACTTTTTTATGTAATAAGGGGGAAATATACCTTAATTAATAAGCATACATACTCATTTTTCTCCCCCATACACATTTTTAGTTGTTGTCCAGGCATTGTGATACTTATGTAAACAGTATGTGATATCTTAGGTAGGAATCAGAATTTTAAGGTAAGAATACTTAGAGTTATATATTTTGCAAACTTTCAAACTGGACATTTTACATGTCCATTATATAACTAATTAAATTTTCAAAAAGACAATACCTGTCTTTAATATGGATGATGCTCTAGCATTTTTTTTCTTTTTTTTTGGAGACAGGGTCTCACTTTCTCCCAGGCTGAAGTGTAGTGCTGCGATCATGGCTCACTGCAGCCTCAGCCTCGTATGCTCAAGAGATCCTCCCACTTCAGCCTCCCAAGTAGCTGGGACCACAGGTGTACAACACCATGCCCAGCTAACGTTTAAAATTTTTTGCAGAGACAGGACCTCCCTCTGTTGCTCAGGCTGGTCTGGAATTCCTGGGTTCAAGTGATTCTCCTGCTTCATCCTCCCAAACTGCTGTGATTGCAGGCATGTGCCACTGCCTGGCCCCATATAAGTGGAATGATGACTTTAGCCTAGGAGTTCCACATCAGCCTGGGTAACATAGCACAAGACCCTGTCTCTACAAATCTAAAAACATTAACTGGTCATGGTGACACCTGCTTGTGTTCCCAGCTACTCCAGGAGGCTGAGGCAGGAGGATAACTTGAGCCCAGGAGTTGAGGCTGCAGTGAGCTCTGATCTTGTCATTACGTTCCAGCCTGGGTGACAGAGTGAGACCTTGTCTCTTAAAAAAAGTTACTGGCTACCCGATTATTCATAGGAAAAAAACCTGAACTCTGGTCTAAACCTCATACCTCGTACAAAAATTTGCTCAAAATGGATCATGGACTAAAATGGAAAATGGAAAATGGAAAATAAAGATGAAGAGAGGAGCTAGAGACTGGGAGAAACTATTTGCAAATCACATGTCTGATAAAGGACTCGTATCTATAATATATCAAGAACTATCCAAATTCAGCAGTGAAACCAAATCATCTACTTTGAAAATGAATAAAAGACCTGAAGAGACATTTCAGATAACATACAAGCACATGAAAAGATGTTCAACATCATGAGCTGTCAGAAAAAATGCACACTAAAGCCACGTCACTATATACCTATCAGAATGCCTAAAATAAAAAGTAGTAACAAGACCAGTGCTGGTGAGGATGCGGGGAAACGGGATCACTCACACCTGACTGGTGGGAAAGAAAGATGGTACAGCCATTCTGGAAAACAGCTTGACAGTTTCTTAAAAAAATAAACGTACAATTGCCACAGGATGCAGCACTCACATTCACAGGCAGTTATCCCAGAGAAATGAAGACTTATGTTCACTCAAAAGCCTTTATGTATCTGTTCATAGCGGCATTATTTATAAAGTCTAGAAACTGGAAACAGCCCGGAGACTGCTCAGCAGGTGAATGGTTAAACAAACTGGTGCACTCAGGCCCCAGATACCACTCAGCAGTAGTTCATGACATCCTTGTTCATCCGTCTTTCAAACTAGAAACCACCATCATCCTTAATCCCCTTTTCTCCATCCTGGGTCTGAGTGGACTTCATTTTGCATTGCTTTCCAATGCATTTTCCCTCTGTCCTTTCTGGTTGTGCCTCATGCCTCCTTTGAACTGTTGTAAGAGCCACCGAATTGTTTCTCTGTCTCATCATGGAATCCTTTCCACACTTCATGCCCCGCTTTGCCATTGGAACAATCTTTCCAAAACATGAACAAACTAACTTAAAATAAATATCCCAGGTAGCCTTCCAAATAAGTCTAAGCTTTCTGTTAGAAGTTTTACTTCTTGTCTATCAGGAACCCCAGGGCTGTAGAGAGATGAATTTGCTGTCTGCATTTTAAGATCAGGCAGAAATCCCTGGAGGGGCCCATGTGGAATAGTGGTACAAATACTGGTTCTGGAATCAGAAGCCCTCATATCCTGGCTCTAACACTAGCTGGATGTTCTTGGGAAAGTTTTGGTTTCAAACCTCAGTATGAGGAAGTATACTCAAGGGATCACACAAGGCTGCTGGGAGGAGCGGATGAGGGGCGTGGTGAAAATGCTGTGTAATCCGTGAAGCACGTCGTATGTGTGAGAAGTGGAGCTGTGTGGATAGCGGTTCTGGAATCATTGTATGAAAACGATGGAAAGCACATTCGTAGTTCTGCCTGATACCACCGGGCACCTGTGTATGTACATGCCTGCAACATGGGTGAAGCCCGGGTCAGTACAGCTCACAGTTTGGTTTTCATGCAGTTAGAAAGGCCCGAGAGGACCCTTCCCCATTCCAGCTGTAGGAAGGAGGCAGCTGTCTCCTGGCTATATTTAGTGGGATTGTCTGTGGCTCCTTGGGGACAAGAATGCAGGGAGTGGGGAAGAAAGCCGTCCTGACTGCTCGCTAGTCAGCCTTCCCCCAGGGAGGAGTGGAGGGGTCATTTCGTGGTAACTTGCCATGTCTTTCTTAAGCCATCTGCTCTTAGAAATGACCAGTATGACAAGTAAAAGACCCATTAGAGACAGATGGGCTGTGTGTCCTGTGCGTTTATGGCTTTGTGGCCTCAGAGCTGCCAGGACTTCATAGCTTTCTGGGGAATGCTGGGTCATCCAAGGGGCTGAAAATAGTGAGAGGAAGAAAATTCCCCCTCGCCGCTCTGGTCTGGGAGTGATTACTGAGGAGAGCGGCATGGAGGGCCCAGTCGTGGGGTCCCTCTCAAGCACACCCTCACCACAGTGGGAATGCGGTCTCAACCTCCCTAGGCCTCTGTGAGTTTTGTCTATCACATACTCACCTCCAGCAGGGATGTCTATGGTGATGAGATGAGGGAGCATCATAGCACATGTGGCACTTAGTAGGCTTGTGGTGAGTGGACGCTGGCATCAGTGGAACAGGAAACTGGGCGCTGCGTGTGGACGCACTCACGTGCTGGTGGCATGGGTGGACAGAGGAGAGAGGGACGCTCTGCAGTTCTCCTGTTGGTCTGTCACCCCCGCTGTTGTGAGCAGAATCCGTGAGTGTATTCTGTTGCCCCAGTCAACTTGGTAGGCTGATTGCTCAATTTTCTGCTTCCACTTTTGATTTCTTAAGAATGGAAAAAGGAATACTTCAGTGACTTTTCTGGTTGATGGCATACATTCCTTGATATCACCTTAATGCTTTTTAATTTCTATGTATTTTGGATGTTGGAGCTTGCCTGACATCTGTGTTTTTCTACCTCACCCTCTCGCGTAACTGTTGGCCACACCAGGACCAGAGAGAAGTGACCAGACCGATTGGTAGCAGGGCTAGGACTGGAATTCCCCAGGCTTTTGATGCCCAGCAGGCTCTATTTTCTGTATTGCACTGCTCTTCCCTATTTCGACACCTGTTAGGACAGTGGATGTGAAATGTAGCTGGGCACTTTTTGGGGTGTGCTAGGAGTGTGGGAGATGCTTCAGACTGGCATTTTTCCCTGGTTCTGAATTCTCATGGCTCAGAGTCAGTCTCTAGGCTACTGACCGGGAAGATACAGGAAGTTGTTTTGTATGGCAAACTATGCCGGGGCATTTCTTTCACCCATCTAGAAATGGGATGGGGTATGGATGCCAAGTTCTTTTCTGGGTGAAGGCTGTGATTGTATCATGTTGCCTTCCCCGTGTGTGCTCCTTGAGTGTGTCGCTGTGCTGCGGTCATCTGTGTTCCCTAGGGTGCCTCCCTTGCAGTCCCAGCCATGGCAGACTTTCAGTCAGTGCTCATGGCCTAAATGAGAGGAAGGCCAGCAGAGCCATTAAGTCTGGAAAATGGCAAGTGAGGGAAAGGAATTTTTATTTAAGGCATGTGAAAAGGAAATCTTTTTAGAAAAGTTGACCTGTTTCTCAACTGGAGTTGAATTTCAGCTCAGAAAAGCAGCTGTGTGCCCAGAGGGCTTTGGGATTTCAGTTAGTGACAGATGAATTCAATTTGTTATTGTATGAATGTATTATCCTTTTGTGGTTTTATTAGGCCTTTCTCCCAAATGGAATTGATTTTTCTATAAAAGTCACACTTCCTTTTTGAGAAGTGTAACAGTAATTTATGGAATGGTCTCCCAAAAGATTACCTGCCAGGAACCAAACACACTGCCTCAGACTCACGGCCCCTGGTTTCTGCCTGTGCAGCTGCAGGGCAGAGAGGCACGCTCAAGCTGATATCAATACGCATGTCTGCATCTTCTCTTTGTTGATTGCTGTTCCATCTCTGAGCCGGCCTACTTCAACATCTAGGAGCTTGGTGTGTGTAGATACATTATGGTATGGAGGAGGGATACGGTGTTGCAACAGCCAGGAGACTCGCTGAAGTCTCTGTTCTCTTCCTGCTCACTGCTCTGACTTTGTATAAGTCACATTTGTAGGACTGTGCACAGTGGCTTACACCTGTAATCCCAGGACTTTTGAAGGCTGACCTGGGAGGATCTCTTGAGCCCAGAGTTTGGAACCAGTCTGGGCAACATATGAAACCCCATCACTAGAAAAAATAAAAAATAAAAAATTAGCCAGGTGTGGTGGCTCATGCCTGTAATCCCAGCTACTGGAGAGGCTGAGGTGTGAGAATCACTTGAGCCCAGGAAGTCGAGGCTGCAGTGAACCATCATCACACCACTGCATTCCAGCCTCGTCAGAGCAAGACCTTGTCTCAAAAAAAAACAAAAGCAAACAAACAAAAACTCATTTGTAATAGTGGCAGTAGTTAACTTTTGAAAGTTTGGAGAAAAGTTCCTAAATAACCTGTGACCATGGACAACTTCCTTAGCCTTTCTCTGCCTTAGTTTCCTCATCTATGAAAAATGAGAGAATATGGTACTGATCTTACAGGATTTGAAGGAGAACTAAACGAGATCAAACTCAGAGCCTGGCACATCGTGAGTGCGCACTCAATGTTATTATTTCAACATTTTAGAGGAAAAACATGCTAATGGGTCATTATGGCTAAACATATTCTATCACTGGCGTTACTCATGGTATTGGAAGGATCTTGAATTCCATATAGATAGTGTGATGGAGAAAGTATTTCAGGCATTGACAGGGTTTAATCAAAGAAAAAAGGACGTGTCTGTCCTGTGTGGAGAGCTGTTTCCGCTTGTTTCTTTAAATGCTATGGGAAAAGCAGTCGACCCTGTGCTCTCTGCCGGACAGCTTCAGTCTCCCCATATTGATTTGGCCAATTGTCGCTCCCTGTCATCATGGCAGCAGCAGTTGAAGGGACAGCTTGTCTTGATTTGCATTTTTGGGTGTTTGTGCAATTTATAGGCAATTAAGACATGGAAGCCTGTTTATGGCAAGCTGGCAAATTCAGCAAAACATGGAAAAACCTGTTAGCACAGTTTGCACGTGTGTGGGCACAGAGCAGCCAAATAAACACACACATTTTCCTGTATTTTAAAAACTCTCTAAAAACAAAAAAAAAGACATTAAACCATTGCCCAGCTGGCTTATAGAGCTAGAGCTTTTTCCTTGAAGTACATGAGTATGGCTGTCAGACATCTGAAACCGTAAGCCATCTTAAAACATCATTTTGATGCTACCCCCTACCCGCCCTTTTTTTCCATTTGTAAGGGACAAGGATCCAGGAAGGAAAGTATCAGCTTACAAAGGCTTTTGTTACAATTAATCGTTCATGGTCTTTCTTTTGGTATCTTATTCTCTGTTTACATTTTATTTTTATTTTTATTTTTTTTGGAGACAGAGTCTTGCTCTGTCACTCAGGTTGGAGTGCAGTGTTGTGATCTCAGCTCACTCCAACTTCTGCCTCCCAGGTTGAAGTGATTCTTGTGCCTCAGCTTCCTGAGTAACTGGGATTACAGGCGTGTGCCACCATGTCCAGCTAATTTTTATGTTTTTAGTAGAGACAGGGTTTCGCCGTGTTGGTCAGGCTGATCTTGAACTCCTGAACTCAGGTGATCTGCCTGCCTCAGTCTCCCAAAGAGCTGAGAGTACAGGTGTGAGCCACCGTGCCTGGCCGCTGTTTCCATTTTGTAACACTAGCGTCACCCTAGTGTAGGGTGGCTAGGGGTATTCTTCTTTCCTGTTTCCTGGTGTATTTTCCTCTACAGCATTGATCACTCTTTAACATACTTTTTGGTTGTCTGTCTCTACCTACAAAAATATATGTTCCTGGTTATATCACCAGTGCCTGGCACGTAGATAGTTAGTCAATATTTGTTGAATGAATGAATGAATGAATGGGCTGAAAGAACGTTTTTCTTCTTTCTTCTGTCACTTCACACCAAATGCTTTAGGAAAATGCTATGTGAACAGGGATCGTAAGCAGGAGAGGTTACACACATTGCTATGGGATAGCCCACCATCCTCAGATACTTGTCTGGAAGGAGGTGGAGTACTTGAGTAGAAATGATACAAGATAACTTCTTCAGGAAATCAGCCAAGTGTCAACGCTTTTCACATAGGCGTGTGATGTTTGTGTATGTGTGTATGAAGAGCTGTCGTGGTCTAGAATCACGGGCTTTTAGATCCCTTGTACAGATAGAAAAGTAAAGGCCAGGCTGGGCGTGGTGGCTCAAACCTGTAATCCCAGCACTTTGGGAGGCCGAGATGGGTGGATCACGAGGTTAGGAGATGGAGACCATCCTAGCGAACACGGTGAAACCCCGTCTCTACTAAAAAGTACAAAAAACTAGCTGGGCGAGGTGGCGGGCGCCTGTAGTCCCAGCTACTCGGGAGGCTGTGCCAGGAGAATGGTGTGAACCTGGGAGGCGGAGCTTGCAGTGAGCTGCCATCCGGCCACTGCACTCCAGCCTGGGCGACAGAGTGAGACTCCGTCTCAAAAAAAAAAAAAAAAAAGAAAAAAAAAAGAAAAAAAAAAGAAAAGTAAAGGCTGAGGCCCAGGAGTGCTGCAGGCCATGGAGGTAGAGTCCCTGTCTGCCCTTCTCAGTGTCCGGTCACTTCTCACTGCACTCCCCTCTTTACTGCTAAAGCCACCTTCCCTGACTCTGAATGTGTAACCACGAGGGAGAAAATGTACTCCAGGCTCACAGTTTGTGGAGAAAAAAACCCAGCAGCTGAAAATAATGTTCACAAAGTTTGTACCTAGAAAAAGTTGCCATTTCTATCATGTCTTTAAATGTCCCTGTTTCTCATACATTTTATAAACAAGACAGTAGAAGGAGATTCGGGAACAGCAACGTTAGAACAAGGGGGAAAAAATCACACCTACAGCACTCCAGTTTCTGTTTTCTTCTCAGTTTAGGGCTGAGGCACTTCAGCTTCCTGTCTAAGGGACCACTCAAATCTGATTAGAAGCCATTATGGGCTGGTAATTATCCATAATTTTAGGAAGACAGATGCAGTACCAACTCTGTTATCTAATAGCAGGCTTATTAATTTTAAATTTGCATGGGAGGAGAAGCAGATGGTGAGGTGGGATAAGCGTTCAGATGCTTGGTCATTGACAGCTTTTTACTCTCACGTATCACATGGGGATTTGGGACCCAGGAAGCCCGCTGAGAACTGATGACTATCTGTCCCCTAACCAGCTGGGATCTTTTTCATCCTGAGCTCAGAAAGATTGCTCCTACTGCAGCCAGGGAAGACAGGTTGTTGACTGGTTAGAAATCATGGTAGGTTATTTTCTCCACCCGCAGATCGCAGTTGGAAAGCAGAGCTATGAAAAAGTTGTCTTCTCTATTGTATTTCAAATCTGGGTGTTTAAAAAATTATGTAAGCAAATTAGGCATTTCTTTAATGGTAGTTTGTGTGTTCTTGATGCGAATGAGAGGTGCATTCCCTTGTAAAATCCCTGTGACTTAATAGGAAGATGTGAGCCTTAGAACCAAAGTTGGTTTTCTAGATGATCATGTAGACTTGATGCTAAGCATCAGACAAGATGTTGATTGAAGCGATTTAAAAAAAATTTGTCTGAGTTAAGATTTTACACCAATATTTAGAAAATCAGCAAAAGAACTTGGAGGAATGTTCTCAGGCATGCAGTTCAGCTCCCTGCCCACATTGTCATAAAATCCGAGTGTGTGTACA
The DNA here is from genome assembly GCF_009764315.1 of Trachypithecus francoisi. Taxonomy (NCBI): domain Eukaryota; kingdom Metazoa; phylum Chordata; class Mammalia; order Primates; family Cercopithecidae; genus Trachypithecus; species Trachypithecus francoisi. Next base: position 21,013 of record NW_022680989.1, on the reverse strand, counting down.
GGGAGGCACATTCCTTTCTGTTCTCATCACAGGTCCTTCCTGGCTCTGCACCTGCCTGTCATGCGTGTCTGTGTGAAGAGATCACCAAACAGGCTTTGTGTGAGCAATAAAGCTTTTTAATCACCTGGGCACAGGCAGGCTGAGTCCGAAAAGAGAGTCCGCGAAGGGAGATAAAGGTGGGGCTGTTTTATAGGGTTTGGGTAGGTAAAGGAAAATTAGAGTCAAAGGGGGGTGTTCTCTGGTGGGCAGGAGGGGGGGTCACAAGGTGCTCAGTGGGGGAGCTTTTTGAGCCAGAATGAGCCAGGAAAAGGAATTTCACAAGAGAATATCATCCCTTAAGGCAAGGACCGGCCATTTTGACTTCTTTTGTGGTAGAATGTTATCAGTTAAGGCGGGACAGGGCATTTGCACTTCTTTTGTGATTCTTCAGTTACTTCAGGCCATCTGGGTGTATACTTGCAAGTCACAGGGGATGCGGTGGCTTGGACTGGGCTCAAAGGCCTGACATTGCTCTCTTCCCGACCTTCCCTACCTTTTCCCTCCTGTGCGGCTCTCTCACAAAGTGAATGGCCTCAGCCACAGCTTCTCTGCAGCTGCATCAGACTGTGGCAACAGGAGTGGTGGCTGCTGCAGGGCGTGCTGTCCCCATGGGGCCCGGTCTTGCTTGCCGCTGCAGCCTGGTGATCATTTTGCACCTCAAGTATGGAATTCTACGGAATGAGAGCCAACATGCTGGGGATGGAGGCGTCTTTATCACGGTACTCTGCATATTTTAATCTTGGGTAGAAAGTATGGAAAAGTATGTGATACCTGTGGTTTGATGTCAGAAGGACGTTGTGAACTTGACGTGGACTGAGAATGTTCAGGTGCAACAGGCACCCCGGCTTCATTAAATGAGACTTCTCCATCTCCCTGCCAGGCATGCACAGGTGTATGGCCACATTTTATGTGTTATCCTTATCTAGAGTGCGCCTTATCATCATGCTTAAAGTTACATGATGATATTCTTCCTCGTAGAGTAGGTCCCAAACCGCATTCAACACAGAAATGTACTCTTGCTATTATACATAAAAAGTGCTTTCATATACCAAGTGGGAGAGCAGTCCTAAAATCTGGGCTGGAATCACAGAAGGAAGACTTTGGGAAGCAACAGATTCCCTAGTCCAAAACTGGTTTTTGATGAACCTAGAAACAGGACCAAGAGAAGTGAATTTGCCTAAGGCCCTGACAGTGTCTCAAGGTAGCATTTGAACCTAACAGTTTCTTGACCTATTTCTTTAAATGATTAGTCATGCTTCCTCTGATTCCTATATAAACGTATTCCTCATTCATTCTTTTTCACTGAATTACTGCGGTGCTACCACCTAACAGTATTTGAGTCAAAATGTGGCAGTGTTTATCCCTTTCCAAGGTTTTTAGTTGCACACTTTTTCAAAGTTGTGCTTACCGTTTCTTGTTGGTTGTAAGGTGTCCTTTCAGAAGCCAATCGTGTGCTGTATTTATGTTGATTGTTGGAGGTAGTTTGGTTAGAACCTACTTTGAGTGGCTGGTGTGGGCCTGGGGCACAGTGACAGCTGCCTGCTTCATAGGCAGAGATGAAGTAATTGCTTCCTGGGAAGTACCATCCTCCTGGCCACACTCTCCAGCCCATTTCGGTTGTGTTGGTTTCCTCGCATCTGCACCTTTCTGGCTTCATGTGAGTCTCATTTATTTGAGCATATGACTTCAGGCTGTGGGGAAGAATGGCCATTTTAGGACAGAGATGCACACAAAGGAACAACTGGCTAAATGTGAGTGAAGACATTCTTAGGGGGATTTCATTTCTTTCATTCTGTAACAGGCAGTCTGGGAAGCGTTCTGGACACGTGGCCTGCGCTGTCACAGTTCCTCCTTGCAGGATCGCAGATGTTTGGAGATTGTAGTGATAACCGTTATCATTGAGAATGTTATTCTCTCAGGCTCTAATATGTCAGGATTTATTCAGTGTTAATTTGTTAAAGACAACTGTATTTCTAGCCGAATCCATGTTAGACATTTCTCCTGGCAGTGTTGCTGGGGCTATTCCCGTGGCTTAGTCTTAGGGAAGCACACGCCTTTGAATACTGCTGAAGCTGTGACTACCCAAAGCGCACCGGAGTACTTTTGCCATATGGGGTGTTAGTCACTGATACACGTCTCAGTCAGACCTGATGGATTCTTGACCCCTTCCTTTTTTAATTTTTTAATTTTAATTTAAAGTTTTGTTTTTTAAGAGCACAACCCCTCAGGTGGCCACCGTGAATCTCTGGTGTCTTCAGTTGGCTGCAGCCTATTTGCCATCTCTGGTTCAAACATATTGGAAGGCTGATGATGCTTCCCTCGGTTGTTCTTCTGCTGTGTGACCTCCGCGGCCGCAGGGTTCAAGACTGTCAGAGCTGGGAGCCACCTTCACAGCTCCCAGGGTTTCCGGAACCTCCTTTATCTAGCCCTGGGGATGGAAGAGATGTCATCAGGGGTGGAGGCTTATTAGGTTTACATGCCATTGATAACGAGTGAGGAGGTTTTCTTTTATATAAGGGGAGCTTCTTATAATGTGCTTTAGTAGGGTAAAGAAGCTTTTGAGGTTTGCTTTCTCTGGAAGGATAGTTTGTGATCCTGCCCTTGCTTTCAACAAAAATATAATTTGCATACCAGTGCATGTTGTATTACTGAGCACTGGCTGACAAACGGTTCTTAACTCGTCATTCACTCAGCCACTGTTTCTTGAATGGCATGTGTGCCAGCTGTAGTAGGAACTTGCTAAGGCTCTAGGACTAACCCTTATGAAACAGCGGTCCTGGGGGAAGCAAACGCATATAACTATAAACGTTTGTGGGGATATCAGAGGGGGTGACTATAGGTGCAAAACTTCATTCATTCATTGTCCTATCTTGGAAGGTTTTGTGTCTTAGCAGCGTGTTCCATAGTAACACATTCTTGTATCAAAATATTGATCATATTATTTTGAAATTCTCTGCTTAGGTATGTATTTTCCCCACTAAGTTTAGAACTGGTTAAGGACAGGCTATGGGGTATGTAATATATGTACACACACACACATATATATATATTACCATTGTAAATATACAATATATATTTATATATATACACACATATATATTTCTCCCTCTCTATATTTACACACACACACACACACATATATACACACACATATATATGAAATACATACACACACACACACACACTTCTGCCAAGCACAGAAAGTCAAAACTAGGCAAGGGTTCTTTTAGGGTTCATGAAAAAATAGATGTGCTTAGTTGAGAGCGTCCTTAAGTTGCCAGGGGAAAGAGAGGATGGATTCACAAAGGGAGACAGTTTTTTTTTTTTTTTCTCCTTTGTTTAACTCTTGAATTCAAAATAATCCAGACTTATGGAAAAGTTGCAAAAATAGTACAGAGAATTCCCGTATGGTCTTCCCTCAGGTTCCCCAAACATTTCACCCCATTTGTACTTTCTTTTTCTCTCTCTGTAGATATAATTTTTTTTTTCCTGAAATGTTTGAGAGTGGAAGGTAGAATGCAGGGCAGGGTGAAAGGCGGAAGGAGAGAGATGGGTTTGGAGGCTTTTTTTTTTTTAACCTTCTGAGATGGAGTTTCGCTCTTGTCACCCAGGCTGCAGTGCAATGGCACGATCTCGGCTCACTCTAACCTCTGCCTTCTGAGTTCAAGTAATTCTCCTGCTTCAGCCTCCTGAATAGCTGGGATTACAGCCACCCACCACCATGCTCGGCTAATTTTTTGTATTTTTAGTAGAGGGGTTTCACCACGTTGGCCAGGCTGGTCTTGAACTCCTGACGTCTGATGATCCACCTGCCTTGGCCTACCAAAGTGCTTGGGATTACAGGCATGAGCCACTGTGCCTGGCGATTGGGAGGTTTTTGCAGTAACCCAGAGCACTATGATGAGGGCTGGACCTGGCTGGAAATGATGAGGAAGGTGAGAAATGGTTAGGTCTGGCATATATTTTGAAAGGAGAGTTTAAATGGGTTGGATGACAAGAGAGAGAAAAAGAAGTTTTAAGGATGATGTCAAGGATTTTGGCCTGAGTAACTGGAAGACTAGAGATGCTGTTATTGGGATGGCGAAGATTATGGGAGGAGTGGGTTATAGCAGGGGGAATCAAAAGTGCGTTTTGGGCATGCTAAATTTGAGGTCCAAAAAGAGATGTTAAGAAGTGTTGGCCGGACACGGTGGCTCACGCCTGTAATTCCAGCACTTTGGGAGGCTGAGGCAGGCAGATGACCTGGGGTCAAGAGTTCGAGACCGGCCTGATAATTATTAAAATTGATCATTGATGTTTACTAATTAATCATATTATTGCTGCTAATACCGCAGGGGGTGTACACCTACCTGTGATGTTGTTCCTAATATCCAGGGACAGAGGACATGATCTTAGTTTTAATATCGCAGTAGGTGTACACTCACGCTGTGACACTGATCCTAATATCCAGGGGGTAGAGTATGACATGACTCCTAACATAGCAATGAACGGACAGCCACCCGGTGATATTGCTCCTAATATTCATGGAAAAAGCCTATGCTATTACTCCCAATATCGCAGGGAGGATACAGCTCTTCTGTGATATGGTTCCTAGTATCCGGAGGGGAGAGGATGATAATAGTTCCAGTATCGCAGGCTGTGTTCACCCGCCCTGTGATATTGTTATGAGTATCCTGGAAAGGATATGACTCCCCATAGAGCAGGAGGCGTACATCCAGCCTGGGATATTTTTCCTAATATCCATGGAGAGGAGAGGCTGATATTACTCCCAATATGGCAGGGGGTGTACATCCACCCTGTGATATCCTTCTTAATATTCCAAGACAGAGAGGTTGATATTACTCCCAGTATCGCAGACACTGTACATCCCCATGTGATACTCTTCCTGATATCCGGAAGGGGAGAAGATGGTATTAATCCCCATATCGCAGAGGGTGAACACCCACTCTGTGATATCTTTCCTAGTATGCAGGGGGAGGGGGATAATATTATTCCAATATTGCAGAAGATGTACACGTCCCCCCGTGATATTGTCCTTAATATTCCAAGGCACAGAGGACGACATTACTCCCAATATCGCAGAAAGTGTACACCCCCCAGTGATGTTGTTCCCATGATCCAGGAGGAAGAGGATGATATGACTTTCAACCCCTGCACCCTGCAATGCTCTCACCCTGCAACACCGACACCCAGCTCAACCTGACATGGGACCAGAGGTGCTGGCTGGGGGTGTTCATTGCTTCTCTTTTCTCCCTTGCCAGACTCAGTAGAGGAAGCTGAGACTGAGCAGCCACAGGAACAAGGTGGGTTTTGCAGGTGGCTCAGGCTTCCTCTGGTTATGAGCTGGGCCTTGGGGTAACGCCGGGGGAGGTGACAGAGCTGAGTACGGTGGGCATTGGATGCGGCTGTCACCCCTCTGTGGTGCAGGCTGGGGGCTTGGGGGACGTTGACTGAGGTGGGCCTGAACCTCTCGTCTACTCTGACACTGGAGGCTGTGGGGTCCCACACTTCTTCCAATGAACATGCTGGTCCCCGCCTGGTCCCCGGCCGAGATGGGACATCCTTTCCACTGGTGGGGCCCACATGGAGCTGTGGGTTCCTTTCTCATGACCTGGAGAAGCTGCAGTTTGCCCTGTGCTCTGCCTCAGAGATGGGAGGCCACACTGCCCTCAGCGGGTAGCAGAATTCAGAGCCTTAGGTTGCAGGGGCCTCAACTGAGGTCCCTGAAGGGTCTGCTCTTTCCTGAGGGGCTGATTCAGGGAGGCCCTCCCGTCTCCGCTCTGGGGCTCTGTCTCTTCCCCTCACACAGGGTCCGCATGTGAACAGCCTGGTGATGTGGACGCACCTAGGGCCCTTGGAAGTTCCCTGGGAATGGGATCCATCCCAGTACATTTGGGATGCAGGCACAAGGTCCCAGAGGAGGCCTGGGAAGCCAGTGGGGAAGGGAAGGCTGTAGTAGGTTTAGCCTCGGGGAGGGGGTGGTTCCACCCTCTGCCAAAGTCCCTGGAGCAAAGACACGTGGCTCTCCAGCTGCCCCAGAGGCCAGGGTAGTGGCTGGGAGGGGCTGTGTGCCTCTGCCGGGTGGGGGAGATTTCTTAGCTAATCTAGTGAAGTCAAGTCAGACATTTGCCTCTAAATCATATTTATTAATTTTTTAATTCTAAAGCTTTACAGATGAATAAGGAGACAGTTTGTATTGAAAATAGTTTTTACACGTGAGCTTGAAAAAGAGAGTCTGTTTAAATCTAGTTTTTTCCTTCCCTGTAATGCCTCTTTTCATCCCAGGTTTTCCAACAGGAAATGCGCTCGTTTGCTCACCTCTGGGAGGGGGCTTTGGCTAGGAATCCACCAAAGACAGCAGGTGCCAGTGGACTGCTTGAGCAATCTGGCCTTTGTGAACCCTTTAGGAACTGTGGGCTTCAGGTTTTCAGACCATCCAAGGTGAAGGTGGCCACAGGGGCCTGAAAGCTTTCCCATCCTTCCTGCAGGGATGGTCCGTTTTCCTGCACGGAGCTTGGTACCTGGGTACAACACCCCTGTCCTGTGCCGTTGGTGGCTTTACCAATTTTGCATAGCAGCTTTTGAGCTGATCCATAGCTCTGATTGGCTGTTGAGGATTTCATGGATTCCTGTACCCCACCGGGGGCCCAATATGCTGACAGAAGTTACATTTGTAGTTGTGGTGCTGCATACACATGGGTCCAGTTAGAAGGCTTTGATTCTTTCGAAAGGGAAAGGCATCTCTGAGGGATCACTGAACTGACATAGTCTCCTCAAACCATGCTGTCAGGTGGGCGACAAAGCAGGACAGGAGGGTGATTTCGTAGGAGAGTCGGGCCACGGGCCTGCGTGTTATCTCTGTTTCCATAGTGCCGGAGTTCCTACGTGCTCCAGGCCCTGGGTTTGCATTGCACATAATTCTCCAGGGCTCATGGCAAGCTGCACCAGGGACACAGAGGACGGGGATGCGGGGACCCTGCCCCCAGTGGACCAAGGACTCACTGCTGGACTCTAATCTGTCTAGGTATTTTTGTGACTTGTAGAAATACCGCCACCTTGCCTGGGCCTGGAGCCACAGGAGACCCTTCCGAAGGTGAGGAATGTTCTGGAACAATGCAAGGCCTGCCCAGGCTGCCCCCAGGAGCCAGCATCCTGGGGTCTCTGTGCGGCATCCAGCAACATGAGCTTGCAGGACCCCGAGGAGCCCTCCTTCTGCTTGGAACCTGAAGACGACTGGGAGGATCCAGAGGCCCTGATTTCACGGCTGCTGTTCCTGAACACCTCCGGATACAAGGCCAGCTTCCGTGGCCTGTACAACGTGGCGCTGCCATGGCTGAGCGGCATGTTCTGCAGCTTTAGCGACGAGGAGGAGCTGACTGGGCACCTGGCACAGGCCCGAGGGGCGGCCAAGAAAGCTGGCCTCCTCATGGCCCTGGCCAGGCTCTGCTTCCTCCTGGGGCAGCTGTGCTGCAGGAGGCTCAAGCTGTCCCAGGCCCGGGTGTACTTTGAGGAAACACTGGGGACCCTGGAGGGCAGCTTCGGGGACCTGTTCCAGGTGGTGGCTGTGTACGCCAACCTGACCAGCATTTACCGGAAGCAGAACCGGGAGAACTGTACACAGGTGGTTCCCAAAGCCATGGCCCTGCTCCTGGGGACGCCCAGCCACATCTGCAGCACCGAGGCGGATGGGGAGCTCCTGCAGTGGGCGGTGGGTGGCCAGAGCCTGCAGGCCGAGGCCCGGGCCTGCTTCCTGCTGGCCAGGCACCACGTGCACCTCAAGCAGCCCGAGGAGGCCCTGTCCTTCCTAGAGTGGCTGTTGCTTTTGCACAGTCTGGGGATTTTCATTGACCTCCAGAAGAAAGATGAGGCGCATGCCTGACTGTAAGCAGGGAAGATCTACTACATCCTGCGGCAGAGTGAGCTGGTGGACCTGTACATCCGGGTGAGTGGCAAGGGATGCAGGAGGACCCCTGTGCTGTTCACTCTCTGTCCATCCATCCATCCGTTCATACTTCCATCATCTATTTACCTGTTTATCCTTCCATCCATCTATCCATCATCCATCCATCCATCATCCATCCATCTGTCCTTTCATCCATCCATCATTCATCCATCCTTTTATCATCTATCTATTCACCCGTCTATCCATCCATTCATCCTTCTATCATCTATCTGTTTACCTGTTCATACTTCCATCCATCCATTCATTATCCATTCATCCATCCATCCATTCTTTCATCATCTTCCCATACACCTGTGGGTCCTTCCATCCATCCATCCATCCATTCACCTGTTCACCTGTTCATCTTTCCACCCATCCATCCATCCTTTTATCATCCATCCATTCACCTGTCCATCCATCCATTCACCTTTTCGTCCATCCATTCACCTGTTCGTCCATCCACCCATCCTTCCACCTATCTTTCCATCATCCATCCAACTTTTCATCCTTCTATCCATCCATTTTCCATCCATCCATCCATCATTCATTCATCTGGTCACCTCTTCATCCATTCACCTGTTTGTCCATCCATCCATCCATCTTTCCATCATCCATCCATTCAGCTGTTCATCCTTCTATCCATCCAACCATCTTCCATCCATCCATGATGCATCCATTCACCTGTCCATCCATCCATCCATCATCCATCCTTTTATCATCCATCCATTCACCCGTCCATTCATCCATTCACCTGTTCATCTTTCCACCCATCCATCCATCCATCCATTCATTCATCATCCATCCTTTTATCATCCATCCATTCACCCGTCCATTCATCCATTCACCTGTTCATCCATCCCTCCATCCATTCTTCCATCCATTCACCTGTTCCTTCTCCCATGCATCCATCATCCATCCATCCATCCACTCACCTCCTATCATCCTTCCATCCATCCATCCATCCTTCATCCGTTCTTTTATCATCCATCCATCTGTCCATTCATCCATCCATCCATTCACCTGTTTGTCCATCCATCCATCCACTCATTCATCCATCCACTCACCTCCTATTCATCCTTCCATCCATCCATCCATCTCTCCATCCACCCACTTATCTATCCATCTATCATCCATCCATCTGTCCATCATCCATCCATTCACCCATTCCTCCTTCCATCATTCATCCATCCATCCATTCATCCTTCCATCCATCTATCCATCATCCATCCATCCATCCATCCACTCATTCATCCATCCACCCACCAATCTACCTATTAATCCATCCCTCCATTCATCTATCTGTCCATTTGTGTATCCATACATTGATCTATCCACCATTTATCCATTCATATGTACATACATCATCTACCCTCCACCCATCCATAATCTACCCACCATAGATACATACAGACATACACACATCATTCCAACCACCCACCCACCCACCCATCCACTCATCTGTCCATCCATCCATTCATCCTTCCATCATTCATCCATCCATCCATCATCCATCATCCATCCATCCATCATTCATCCGTTCTTTTATCATCCATCCATTCAGCCACCATCCATCCACCTGTTCGTCCATCCATCCACTCATTCATCCATCCACTCACCTCCTATTCATCCTTCCATCCATCCATCCATCTCTCCATCCACCCACTTATCTATCCATCTATCATCCATCCATCTGTCCATTCATCCATCCATTCACCCATTCCTCCTTCCATCATTCATCCATCCATCCATTTATCCATTCATCCATATATCAATCCCTCCATCCATCATTCATCCATCCACCCACCAATCTACCTATTAATCCATCCCTCCATTCATCTATCTGTCTATTTGTTTATCCATACATTGGTCTATCCACCATTTATCAATTCATATGTACATACATCATCTACCCTCCACCCATCCATAATCTACCCACCCATAGATACAGACATACACACATCATTCCAACCACCCACCAACCCATCCACCCATCCATCCATCCACTCATCTGTCCATCTGTCCATCCATCCAGTCAAGCATTCATCTATCCACACACCCATCCATCCATCCATGTGTCTATACATCTGCTCATCCATTCATCCATCCATCCACTCATTCCTAAGCCACTGCTGAGTACCTGTTGTGTGCCTTTTCCCTCCCTCCAACTGGTTCCCTCACATCCTCCCCCAGTGGCCAGCATCTTCTCCCTGAGGGCAGAGGCGTGGCCCCTCACAGTGCCTAGCACCTGCTGGTATACAGCTCATGCTCAAAGAATGTGACCACTCAGTTAACACACAGAAGAACGTGCTCCAAGCGACATGTGGCACATCTCCTTACAAAATGAATCTATCATAGCAGCTGTTTTCAGAGGCTTTCCCAAACATAGTGTGATCTGGAACAAATTGTGAAGCCCACGAGCCTGGTGAAGCTTTCATTATTGAGCACCTGCTGTATACCTCCTTGAGCTGAGGAGAAGGATCAAGAGCTCATGGCCAAGAGGGGACCAGGCCCACCCACAAACACTATTGATGTGCGGCCCTGAGCTGCGGCAGGGATGTGGCAACGCAGAAAGGAACGAGGGGATGGGCTGCCAGCACTCTGGGGGCCACAGAGACTGTTTGAGTGCGGGGGGTGGGCTAGGGCTATCCCTGGTGGTAGGATTCACAGGTGTCGGGCTCCTGGGCTGCAGCTGCTCAGTCACCTCCTGGTACTCAAGTGCATGAGTTCATTGTCCTCATGCCAGTGGTGGGGCAGCCCTAATGCACAGGTCTGAAAAATGCTCAGGTGTACCTGCAGTGTGAGGAAGGAGGCTGGCGAAGGTGGGTGTGGCCACCTCGCCAGGTGTGGGTCTTGAGGGAACTTCTTCTCCTTTCAGGTGGCACAGAATGTGGTCCTGTACACAGGCGACTCCAACCTGGGGCTGGAGCCGTTTGAGGCAGCTGGAGACATCTTCTTCAACGAGGCCTGGGAGCGGGAGAAAGCCATGTCCTTCTACCGGGTGAGCTGGCCTGTGCGCTGATGTGGGTGGGCCTCAGGGGGGCACCTGGAGGGCTGAGGCACAGGTGTGGCAGGGCAGAGGCCTCCCACCTGAAGGCAAGGCCACCCATGCACATGCTTCATTTCCCAGTGGTCTCACCGGGAATGATATTGACTGTGCCCCTGCCCGGGAGAAACGCCTGGACCGTGGACGTGGCAATGGCTCTACCCTTGCCTAGTTGTCTCATCGGGAATGATTTTGACTGTGCCCCTGCCCAGGACAAATGCTCGGGTCTGAACATGACAGTGGCTCTACACTTGCACCTGATGATCTTAAGCAACCATGAGTAGGAAGTCTTGTCCCCATCTTCCAGATGAGGAAGCTGAGGCTCAGAGAAGCACAGGGACATGTCAAAGGACACATAGCATGTCAGTGGGAGGCCCAGGGCCAGAGCCCAAGTCTGCCTGCACCCGGAAGTGGGGACGGCTTCTCCCTTCCTCTGAGTTCACCGTGTGGCTCAGCCCTGGGCACAGACAAATGTGTTTTTAGAGCAGAGAGGAGTGCTGGCTCCCCCCAGTCAGACCTCCGGTGCCCAGGTGGGAGAGGCTGGTCTGAGGCTGCCAGGTGTAGCTAGATGAGCCTCAGGTGACTCTTCAACCCCCAACTTGGATGTCTGAACCATGCATTATCCCAGAGCACAGAGCTCTGCGGACGTGCAGGGGTAACTGGGGTGTGGGATGCTCCAAGCACATGTTTGAGCTCTGAGGAAGGCGCTGGGCAAGGTGGGTGCTGCGGAAAACCTGACCCCACCTGCCTGTGTGGTAGGACCGGGCCCTGCCCCCTGGCAGTGACTATGGGCAACCGCAAGGCGGAGCCGCAGCTGCAGCTGTGCAACAAGCTGGTGGCACTGCTGGCCACGCTGGAGGAGACCCAGGAGGGCTTGGAGGTTGCCCACATGGCCCTGGCACTCAGCATCACTCTGGATAAGTCCCCTGAGTCCCCGCCCTGCCAGGATCCACACTTTGCCAGAGCCCAGCCTCCAGGTCTGTAGGGCAGGAGCTGAAACAGCTGCTGGATTTTCCTGGTCTCCTGTCCAGGCAGGCAGATCTGCCCAGCTGGCTTCCCTGTCTGGCCGTGCAGCACAGCCTGAGGTCTCTCACGCAGTGCTGAGCTCTGCTTCCTCTGTCTCTTCCCGCTGCTGACCACAAGGGCTGCCCAGTGTGCCCTCTGCCTTCCAGATATGCCAGGCATCTCGGTCCCTGTATGTGCCAGGCCGAGTGGCACATTCCCTTTGTCTTGTGCTCTTCCCACCCTCATCAACCACACGGCTCTCTGGCTGATGAAATCCCAGTTCTCCTTCCAGCAGCCTGCCTCTTAAGGCCGGGCATCCCCTGGTGCTGTGCCAGGTCGTCTGTCCTCCTCCAGAGACAGGGAACCCTGGGCAGGCCGCATGCCCCAACGCCTTGTGCCTTGGGGCGCAGTACAGAGTAGGTGTGCAGCTGTGTGGGAATGTATTGAATGCAGGCTCCACAGCACTCGCCCTGAAAAGGGGAGGACATCAGAGACAGCCTAGGTGGGTTTGTGCATCTGTGGGGGCACCTGGAGCTCAGGCATGCGGTGACTCCCCAAGGTAAGGGGCTCTGATCGTGACACACCCAGGAGGAGTCGGATGTCACGTCTGTGGGCTGCATGGAGCCGGGGTGCCTGGGAGCACCTGGACTGCATGGGTTTTGGGCTCCCTTGGTTAAAACCAGTGAACAAAGGCAGGTGGCTATGTGTAGGCACAGAGCTGGGCCATCCAAGTCCGACTTTGCCACAGCCTCACAGTAGACAGGGGCAAGCCTTATTAGTTCTGCTTTGCAGATGGGAAAGTGAGTCTGGGAACCCAGAAGGGACTGGCCAGAGCTGCCCAAGTGACCACAGGTGCCTGGAGGCAAGCCAGGTGCTGCCCAGGGTCTGCATGCCTGCACCCTAGGGGACCGGCTGAATGAGCACGTGGCCTACCACCGGCTGGCCACCCTGAACCACCTGCTGGGCCATGGCAAGCTGACGGAGCACTTCTACCTCAAGGCCCTATAACTCTGCATCTCGCCGCTGGAGTTGGACGAGGAGACCCTCTACTACGTGAAGGTGTACCTGGTGCTCGGTGACATCTTCTACGACCTGAAGGCCGGTGGGAAGGGGCAGGGCTCGGGGGGTTTCCAGCCCCCTTGGAGTGAGATCTCCACCCAGACCCCAGGGGCCTGGGATCCAGCATTCCTTAGGAATGGCCCAGTGGCCTCCCTGGAGCTCTGCACGCGGCTGGAGGAGCCCGCAAGTTTCGCAGATACAACCCAGCTCCCAAGCTGGCCAGGCCCCACCCTCAAGAACTCAGTCTCAGCCAAGGAGGCTGACACATGAGCGGGCAATGGTGGCCTCTGGGTAAAGAAGGGGGATGGTAGTCAGGGGAGCCCTCCTGGAGGTGGTGACACCAAACAGTCTTGACAGTCAAGTGTCAAGTTGCATTTAACAAAACAGGGTCGGGAGAAGGACATTTTGGAGGACGGCATCATCCTCATATTGAATCCACATTGCAAGATCCAACCCAAATCCCAGTGCCTCCTCTAGGAAGCCTGCCCAGGGTGCCAGCCTGCACTGAGCAACTCCTTCCTGGAGTCCTGAGACACCTGGAATCTTCACATCACCTAGGAAGGGTGGGGTGGGACCGGTGTCTTACCATCGGGTTCACAGACAGGGGAACCCCAGCTCACGGCAGGTGCAGTGGGGCCCCAGCCAGCCAGGCTGAGACCTTGCTGGGTCAGGTCTGTCTCGAGGGGAGGTGCTGTGCTCCCTCTGCCCCCAGCCCTGCAGGGGTGGAGAGCTGGGACCAGCAGAATCAGACCTGGGGTGTCTCCCCGCCTCTGCCCAGCAGGCACCCGCCCCTCCTCAGCATCGCACTGGCACCGTGTCAGTACTCCTTATGGGCTGAGGGGCCAGGATGCTCCAGTCCAGGGACCGAGATCTTGGGGGCCTTAGAACAACATGAGGAGCTGGGGTAGCCCTAATACCCCGCCCCATATCCCTCACCACAGGCCTGAGGCTGCCCGGGAGGCCCCCGCCCAGTGCTGGCGACACCTGGTGGTCAGAAGCAGTCCCTGTGGCCTCCCAAGTCCCAGCCAGACAGGGAGGTGCCAGGTGTCAGGCCCAGGGGGACGCTGCTCACTGCTCAGGGGCTCGCCTGGGACCCAGGGACGGGCCTCCCAGAAGAGGGCCTTTATCTCTCTTGGTCAAGCGTGCCGCCCACATCCGCCTGCCCAAGAGGACTGAAAGGGTCAAGTAGTACATGAGAGGCCAAAGTCCATGGTTGGGGTCGAGGGGCAGAGGACTCCTTCACCTCCTTCCCATGCACAGCCCTCTGGGCCTCATCGTGACGGTGCTGTCAGCCCAGGCCAGCTTCCCACAGGGAGGCCCCCTCGGAATTCCCCAAGGGCGCCTAAGGCCACACCCTCCTCCTTGTATAGGAGGCTCTGGACCGAGGGCCCAGAGAAGTGGGAGAGAAAGCTGGGCTGGATGGTGCCTGAAAGGCTGGCAGAGAGGCAGGGGTAAATGGGCATCCTTGCCGATTGCCTCTAAAATGCGGTCCCCTTTAGTCTACACATGAGAGTGAGCCCTGGAATAGGGTGGATTAGGTGTGTCCTGGCTCAGCCTGCCACTCACTGGCTGCTGCACACACTACAGGCACATGGAAATGCACACGCAAATGCACACAGACACACGCACACCCAGGCACAAAAACACAGGCACAAACCCAGGCACAGGTGCACATGCACACACAGGCGTGCACACAGGCACACAACCACCTGCAGGCACACGCAGAGACATGCTTTGGCTGGCTCCTTCCTGTTTAGTTAGGATACCGCCACGCCTTCAGGATGCCCTTGCCTCCCACCCCCGGCTGAGTCAGGGGCCTCCTGGGCCCCCCACAGGCTCCTGGGCTTCCCTCTGCCACAGCCCTGGCCACCTTTGTGGTCAGTGTTCAGTCCCAGGTCCCTCAGACTGGGAGCAAGGATTGTTAGGCTCAGCCATGCACCCAGCACAGAGTCCAGTGTTTCGCTGGGCCAGGGGGCATTGGATGAGCAGCGGCAGTGACTCGGGGTCTTCTCACACCCCTGCTCCATGTGTGGGGCAGGGCAGTGAGGAAATGGACTGCTGCATCTTGGACTTTGTCCTTGGCCCTGGGAGCCATCTTGAGATGGTCAAGAGGGACAGGCCAGGCCTGGGTCTTAGAGAGGTCCCTTGGGTGTCCCCCATGTGGAGGAGGCGCCTGGACAGAAGCTGACGGGGAGATGGGAAGGTCAAGGTGGAGATCTGGGAGGCACCATCCCAACCCAGGGATGGTGAGTTTGAGCCAAAGATGCATTGAAAATGGGAGTGGATGTCTGGGGAATCACACTCCGTCAATATTTCAGGGAACATTGCCAGGGAGGACACCTGTGAGATGGTTTTGTACCTGGCCTGGCCCGTGGAGGGCCTGGAAATGGTCAGCATGGACAGGGGCCAGAGGGAAGCCTGGGTCACTCAACGCTGTGCCCCTGCTGTGGCTTGGAGCCACGGGTCCTGCATGGAACTCTCTGAGCAGGCAGGATCTGCCCTGACCTCAGCCCATGGGGAAAGCAGCCACTGCCTGCAGAGAGGGTGGGACTGGGGCAAGAGGCTTGGGGTGAGTGGAGCATAGGGATAGTCAGGAAGGCTTCCAGGGGTTTCAGGGTTGTCCCCAACTCCTGCAGCTGAGACCACAGCAGTGTCACAGGCTTCGGGGCTCATGGGGTGGGCCAGCGTTGGCTGGACATGTGGAATGACCTGGAGACAGGAACAGCCTCTGGGAAGACAGGCTCCCAGTCCCCCTTTTGCTGAGCATGGCCTGTCCCCTTCAGGAACGGTTTGATGCAGCCGGGTACTACCAGCTGGCACTGGCAGCCGCCGTGGACCTGGGCAGCAAGAAGGGCACAGCTGAAGACCTACACGCGGCTGGCCACCATCTCCCACAACTTCCTCCTGGACCACGAGAAGTCGCTCTTCGTCTACCAGAAGGCCAGGACCTTCGCCACAGTGCTCAATGTCTGCAGGGTCAACCTGCCTCCTCTGCCACTCTGCGGGTGGGCCCCCTGGTTGGCCCCAGCCACCCTCGCTGAGGACAGCATCCGACGGAGTGGGTTTTGTGCAAGGAGGATGGTCTCCTGCCTCTCCTGGTGTCTCCTGTGGCTCATTTTCTGGGAAATGGAGGCATGAAAGCAGGGTTCAAATAGCAATAAATGCTTTTTTGCAATAACATACTGAAGTCCCCAGGGCATCCTTCCCTGTGTGCTTCCTGGGCTGTGTCTAGGGACCAGCTCCTTCCCTGGTGGCAGCCCTCTGTTCTTGGGGATGAGAAGGACCCTGAGTCCAACAGACCTGGGCCAGGTCACCATGAGCCTCGGTTTCCTTGGCGGCCAGAGGGGAGATGGTGGTAGAACTCCCTGGGCAGCTCCCTGCTCTCCCTGCTCAGAGCTTTTGCTGTAGGTCTCGTGCTGCCCTTGCCTTTATCCTTCAGGCCACTGTGCCCAGATGTAGGGCCTGCTAGTGCCCCTGTTGGCCATTGAAGAAACAGAGGCACAGAGAGGTTAGGTGTCTCGCCCACCGTCACACAGCAGGTAGGGGCGGAGACACAGAGCCCAGTACACTGACCACCACACCACCCTGCCAGCTTGCTGCCAGGAAGGTGTCCCCCATTAGGACCCAAGGTCAGCTCCTGGACCTCTCTTGTGTCAGGAGAGCCACAGGCCAGTGAGGGTGGCCCCGGGGATCCCTCACTCAGTGTCCTCTGCTCCCAGACTTGGTTGACCCGAGCCTGGCCAGTCCCACCTCTGGCCACCGGTCAGCCCTGCGGGAAGTGAGATGCAGGGATCTCCGCCTGTGTAGACGCTGCTACCCAGTATTGAAAGCCTTATCTGGGTTGCCCCCTATGCCGTCCCCACAGGCCCCCTCCCCTTCCGGCCCCCGGCCCTCATCCCAGTCCCTGGAATCTCTTGGCCCCAGGGAACACAGCTCACACAGTCTTTTCGCCAGTTTATGGCAAGCAAACCGAGGTTCAGAGACTGTGGGTGTCCCACGTGATTCTCACATACACTGCACTCTCCCAGGCCCCTCTTTTAAACACTTTAAATGAGGTGACTTTCACATCGCATGCAATTAACTATTTCAATGCGAATAATGTGGTGGCATTTGTGCACTCACAGTCCTGTGCAACCACTCACGCCATCTAGTTTCAAAACGTATTCTTCTTCCCAGAAGAAATCTGCCATCCTCACTAAGCTGTTACCCCTCCTTGGTATCCCCCAAGCCCCTCGTTTAATGGAAGGGGAAACTGAGGCCCAGAGAGAGACTTGTCAGTGGGTGGAGCTCTGATAATAAGGAATCAGGCACACATCTGCTGCTTCAGTCCTGGCTTGGTTTTCCACCCAGCAGAGGTGACAGAGCCAGGAGGTCTGGGAGCGCCACAGGTGTCACTGGCTCAGTCCTGGGTTGGTTTTCCACCCAACAGAGGTGACAGAGTCAGGATGTTCTGGGACCCCTTGCTTGCAGCCAGAGCCCTGCCCCGAGCTTCCTCACCAGGGGGCAGCAGAGAGCTTTCCAGGCCGCGGGGCTGGCGGGAAGCAGCGGGTCAGAGCTGCTGACAAACCTCACGTGGACCCCAGATCGCTGTCTCTGGGTTGGGCCTGGGAATTGGAGAGGAGCCCGCATGATTGGAAACGTGAAGACAGCACGGCCTGGCTGGAGGAGCGGGAAGTGCCGTCACGTTTACTGAGGACACAGATCTCCTGCCCGCTGGGACGGGCATGCAGCCACTCTTCTCGGGGTGGGGTCCGCAGGTCCGGGTTGCTCTCGGCCCCCGACCTGCCTCAGAGTCCGGGGGGCTTTGGAACTGTGCCTCCCCATCTCCACCCACCCTGGCTGGTGCCATGAGGGGACTGGATCCTGGGATCCTGTTCCTGTTGGGCAGCAGAGACTGGGGGACCAGAGGAGATCATGGGTCTTCAAGCCCCACATTCAACCCCCAGCCCACCACACACAGTCTGGGTGTTCGTGGTGAGGGAGTTGATATCTCTGAGCCCTAGTTTTGTCACCACTAAAATGAGGCCGACATACTGGGGCAGAGTGCCAGCCCCAGGGCTAACAGAGGCCTGTTCCCTACTGACAATACCGCTTACTCCTAGGAACAGCTTCAACAACCACACACTAGGGAACACTCAACCCAGGCCAACTTGTCAGAGGCACGTGAGCCAGAGCGACTCCATCTTGAATGGGGGCTGGGTAAAGGGAGGCTGAGACCTGCTGGGCCGCATTCCTAGGTGGCTAGGCATTCTTAGTCACAGGATGAGATAGGAGGTTGGCACAAGATACAGCTCATAAAGACCTTGCTGATAAAGAAGGTTGCAGTAAAGAAGCCGGGCAAAGCCCACCAAACCCAAGATGGCCACGAGAGTGACCTGTGATTGTCCTCACGGCTCATTATGTGCTAATTATAATGCATCAGCTGCTACAAGACACTCCCACCAGCGCCAAGACAGTTTACAGGTGCCATGGCAACATCTGGACGTTCCCTACATGGTCTCAGAAGGGAGGGCAGAAACTCTCAGTTCTGGGAATTGCCCACCCCTTTCCTGGAACACTCATGAATCGTCCAACCCTTGTTTAGCGTATGATCAAGAAATAACCATGAAAATGGGCAACCAGCAGTCTTTGGGGCCACTCTGCCTATGGAGCAGCCATTCTTTTTATTTTTTTTTTTTTTTTTTTAGATGGAGTCTCGCTCTGTTGGCCGAACTGGAATGCAGTGGCGTGATCTTGGCTCACTACAACCTCCATCTCCTGGGTTCAAGCGATTCTCCTGCCTCAGCCTTCCTAGTAGCTGGGATTACAGGCACCTGCCACCACGCCAAGTTAATTTTTTGTATTTTAGTGGAGACAGGGTTTTGCCATGTTGGACCAGGCTGGTCTCGAACTTCTCACCTCAGGTGATCCACCTGCCTCGGCATCCCAAAGTTATAGGATTACAGGAGTGAGCCACTGCGCCCGGCCAGAGTAGCCGTTCTTTTATTCCTTTTCTTTCCTAATAAACTTGCTTTCACTTGATGGACTCGCCCCGAATTCTTTCTTCTGTGAGATCCAAGAAACCTCTCTTAGGGTCTGGATTGGAACCCCTTTCCAGTAACAAACTTGCTTAACCTCTGAGACCCTTCCTCTCTTCATCTGTAACCAAAGACAAAGCCTCCCCCGAGGTTCCAAAACTGTGGAGACAACGCATGGGAAACGAGGGGCACAGAGTTGGTGTGCAGAACCAATATCACATACTGGGTGTTAAGCCACTGTCATATTGGAAGTAATATCATGCTCTCCCCCACAAGTTATGAGGAACAATATCACAAGGGTGTGTGTACCTTCTCCGGTACTGGGAGTAGTATCATCATCTCTTCCTTTAGATGACAGGAACAATATCACAGTGTGGGTGTACACCTCGTGTGTTTTTGGAAGCAATGTCACTCTCTCCTTCTAGGTTTTATGATTCATATCACAGGCGGGGTGTACACCCCTTGTTATATTGAATGGAGTCTCATCCTCTTTCAACCTGTATCTTTAGAACAATATCCCATGGGGGTTGTATATCTCTTCAATATTGGTACTAAGACCATCTTCTCCTTTCCTGGATATAAGAAACAATATCACAGGAGGGGTGTAAACCCCTTGCAATGTTGGTAGTAATATCACCACTCCCATGTGTTTATTAAGGACAAAATCCCAGGGTGGCTGTACGGTTCCTACTTTATCGGAAGTAGTATCATCCATTCACCCCCTGGATATCAGGAACCATATCACAGAAGAGGTGTCCACCCCCTTCGATATTCTCAGCGATGTCATCTTCTTCCCGCCTGGATATTAGGTACGATACCGCAGGGTTGGGGGCGGTGTACACCCACTGCGATATCGAAAGTGAAATCAGCCTCTTTCCCGCTGGATATTAGGAACTATACCACAGGTGTGTGTGCACCTTCTAGGATATTGGGAGTACTATCAGCCTCCACCCCGCTGCATATTAGGAACAATATACAGGGGGCAGGGTAGTTACAACCCCTGCGATATTGAGAGAAATATTCTTCTCTTTCCCCTGTACATTAGGAACTACATCACAGGGGTCTGTACACCTTCTGTGATAATGAGATTCAGGTTATCCTCTCCCCCACTGAATGTCATAGAAGGGTGTACACCCCCTGTGATATGGCCAGTAATGTCATCGTCTCTATCTTTGGATACTAGGAACAACATCACAGAGTGTGTGACACTGCCCCACGATATTGGGCATAATGTTATCCTTTCTTCCCCTGGATATTAGGAATGATATCCTTGGTGGTGGGAGGTAGAGTACATTAAGAACAACATCACTGGGTGGGTGTACACTCCCTACGATATTGGGTGTAGTATCATCCTCTCTTTCCTAGGATATTAAGAACAATATCACATGAGTGGGGTACAACCACAGCCCCTGCATTATTGGGAGTAATAGCGTCTTCTCCCACTCTCGATATAAGAAAAAATATCCCAGGGTTTGCATACATCCCTTGCGATATTGGACAGTCATCATCTCCCAACGTGGATATTGGGGGTCGTGTCCCAGGGAGGTGTACACTTTCTTCGATATTGGGAGTAATATCATCCTTTCCCCTCAGGATCGTAGGCAAAATATCGAAGGGGTTTTACAACTCGTGCAATATGGGCAGTAATATCATCCTCTCCCCACCTGGAAGTTAGGAACTACATCCCGGGCGGCTGTACACTTCTTGCCATATGGGAGTCTTATCATCCTCTCCCATCTTGGATATAAAGAAAAATATTACAAAGGAGGTGTACACTGGCTGAGATATTGAGATTAATATTATGCTCTCCCCTTCAGGATATTAGGAACAATATCGCAGGAGGTGTGTACAACCCTGTGATACTGGGAGTAATATCATCCTCTCCCCCTGAGTATAAGAAACATTATC